>NW_008659751.1:20849-22784 GCF_000695815.1 Acanthisitta chloris | reverse complement strand
GACTACCTTCATCTGGAAAGCTAATTTTCAGATAACCTACATGAAATGCAGCGTAAGACTTTGGCTTTGTATTTTCCTTGATTTAAACAAATACATAAAAGGCAGTTATAAAATTAATTTTTTTTTACATTTTCATTAGAGATATATTTTTAGACCAGTGACAGTAATGTCTAACTGGAGATCATGTCCATTTAGGACTCGGATAATTTGCATTTTCCAAATTAAGAAAAAAAGTCTAATTTTACAATATATATCTATACATGTATCTGTTGCATTTTCCAAATTAAGAAAAAAAGTTTTACAGTATATATCTATACATGTGTCTAGTTATATATTGAAATATTGCTTATTTCCAAGAACATCTTGAAATAGAAAGACATTAAAAAGTTAGTATTTTACTTAGGTTTGTGTTTTCAAGAATTTCATTTATTCCAAGAATTAATACTAATAAAATGGCTTAAGCTAATTGACATCTTCACTACAGCACATGTAAAATGCTCAGTTTTCATTTTAGTTATTTGGTGGATTGACCATATAAAATTTCAGTTTCTCAGAGATCTGTAGAACAATATGAACACTATATAAATCTTCCTCTAAATAGCTAATCAGCATTCTAAAATAAATTATATCACTATTCAAGCATTCAGATAGAGTTTAATTGACACTCAATGCTGAAAGGAATTGTTCAGGTCCAGTGTGTGGGCATTTATTTTGAGCATGGTGGACAGTTTGTTGATTATTAGCACATTATTGAGAAGCAGCTGGTGCCCTTATGACTTTGATAATATCAAAGAGTAGAGGGGAGAATCACTTCCTTTGACCTGCTGGCTGAGGGATATGAATCTAACGAGTGACAATTTATTTGCTCAAATTCAAGACAAGCCTGGACTCTTCATTGGAGCTTGTTCAAGAACACACATATAAAACACAGGATCATTGGTTACTGGTTAGGCTTTTTTCAGGTTTAGCTGTCTAATGCTGCATGTCAACATATTGTCAATGAAACTTCTCTTTAGATACTTTGAGATAAGAGTTGTCTAAAATGCTTCAATTTCTTTCAGTATTCCACATATTTTGATACTTTCAAATCTGGTGATCATATATCATCTTCTTTCTCTTGTCACTCCCACCTTTCTGTAAAATCTTATAAGTATATGGAATGATAGACAATTAAAATGCAAGAATATACTCGTAATTTTGTCAAGGTCTCAGTGGTCTTTGCATCTGCTACACATTACAAGGTGAGTATAGTAATTGATTTTCTTCTGGCTTTATCCAAAATTTACAGTAGTTGGGAAAATTCTTATCTGTCAGCATTATATGCTTGACTGATAGATTTAATTTGGCAAATTGTGCTGTTATCTTTATCATAAAACATCACAGTTATGAAGAAGTTTGAACTCTGACAGATACAGATCAGAAGCAATTAGAGAATAATTTCAGGAATACTTTTTAAAAAATAACTACATCCTTGAAAGACAGTTCTCTCTAGTTTTTCTGTTTCTTTATCATATCAGTATAGATATCATGCTATAGATTTTTATTAGAAAAGTAATTAGAAAATCTAGTCTGATGATTTTTTAGAAAACAAGCTGTTTGACTATGTAATATTACACTTGTGTAAGACACTACTTTTGCTTCTTTACTGGGGCAAACAGGTTTCTGGGAATGTTTCTTGTCTTGATTAAGACAAAAAGTGTATAGAATCAATCTCCTTCTAATAAAGAATCAGGAAGGTATTAAATATATATTTACTTCAGTAAATATATCTGAATTTATTACTAGTCATTGATTATTGTGCTTTCCTCTAAACAAGGAAGTCCTTAAGAATTTGATTTATTTTGATTTTCTGGTGAAAGTAATTAGAAATTTTGATTAATTTGGAAAATTTTCATACTGAAATAGTCTTATGAGATATGATTTATTTAGTGCTTT
>NW_008659751.1:0-20790 GCF_000695815.1 Acanthisitta chloris | reverse complement strand
CTGAAAAATGGAGTTATTAAAAATCAATGAAAACATTTGCAAATGGAGAATCACTTCTCTGTCCACACTATTTTGTATCAAGCCATTCTAAATTGTTTCTTTATTATGACTTAAATCTTCCAAAGTCAATGCATTTTATGAATGCAGTATTTGTAGATATGACCTTCATTTCTAGCTCCAAAGCCTCCTTATTTGATTTGGCCTTCTGGTTAATTGATCCCAGCTAATCAACTGCTATGGACACTTCATGACTGATCTATCCTTCTAAGTCTTTAACATCCCAACAGCTTTTATATGGTACATATATCTAATCAACTGCTATGGACACTTCATGATTGATCTATCCTTCTAAGTCTTTAATATCCCAATAGCTTTTATATGGTACATATAGCTTATCCACAGTGCTTAATTAAATACACTTAATTTTCATAGCATTGGCTCACTGTTTATAGTGTTATTTACCTATTATATCAGCTTACTCATTGACCTTCTGAAATTATATAAGAATTTCATTTTGTGAGGAAATATGACACATTTCCTAATGCCAAATGGAGAAAAACAAAGGGAAAAAAGTAGAAAAACCTTCAGTCTCCATAAGCAGAAATTTATTGCTCCATGCATTTATTCAGGTTCTTTTGAGCAATGGAGAATACAGTGCATAAAGCACAGTAATATACTATTAAAAACTTCCTAAAAATCAATATCTTAATTGCTGCATGCTGTTATCTAGTTTAGCAGATGCTTTATCTTCCACACTGATGTGTCACCGTTTAATGTATATTAGCAGAATTTTCCATTGCATTTGAAGTCAATTTATGAAGCATTGCCATTTAAAATATTTGTATGGATGCAACTTTTTAGTTAATGGACTGTACAGAGAGTATACTAACTATATTCCACAGAGAATACAAACTAGCTTTATCCTGAAACATGCACATATCAGCAGAAGTGGAAACCTCCCCATTGTACTATACAAAACAGGCTTAATCTCATCTGGAAAAAAATGGGTGTCACTGCAATAATTCATCAATAAAGCTGAGCAGGTAGACAGAAGCAGAAAACATTTTCCCCATTTGTTGAGCAAGTAACACATTGTCATGGTGGAAAGAAGTATTTAATGTGGGCAGAAAATAATGTGTACTATTGCACCGATAAGTGTGTTCTTTTAAAAGATTGTTGTATCCAACTCTAATGGGTTTCAGAAAAGTTGAAGAAAGCTATTTTGTTTTGGAAATTGAGTCCAGAGGCTAGGATTTTCTCTTCATGGCCAAGGTATATCAGTCCTGATGGCCTGACAGTGGGTCAGGATAAGGAACTAATAGTGTATTGATTTTGCATTGTACAAATTCTATCTATTTTCTCAGATGTTTAAGGAGACATGTATAGGTCACTGATGTGAGCAGAGGCTGATGTGTTATTCTTGTACAGAGTTGTGTGGCTGAGGTTTGTGTTTATTAGTATTTATTTTAAAATGTTGTGTCCTCTCTGTAAATACTAAAGGTTGTAGCAGCTCAAACATTGGAACTGTCCTTTTGTAATGGAAAATAAATGGAAAAAAAATTAAGAAGGGAAATACCCAAGCAAATATCTGAGTCTTGAACATCAATTAAAAACTATCTAATCTGTAGCATATCTACATTTGATTTATTCAGTAGTTCAGTTGATAGGGGTTTGGACAACTGAGGATGTAGTGTCTTATTTTATTGCACTGCAAGCAGTTAGTACTAGTAATATTTTTTTCTATCAATATATTATAGGAGTTGTTTACATTCTTAGGTAATTCTACATATGGACTAATCAGTGTTAAGATACTGAAAAAAATGCTAGGAACCTAAACAAATGTATAGAATGATTTCCCTCTTGTAAAGTACAAAAAATATTAACCATTTCCAATGACAGGAAAAATGTTCTCCAAAATGCTTCTGATTGCAGTAAGATGGACGTTTTCATAAACACAATGTGCACTGAAATTTCTTTGGCATTGACCTTCTTTTCTTTACTTTTCTAGTCCACAATGCAAGGAAACAATACTTAATTGCCCTAAATTGCAAATGCACATTGCATCTTTAAAAAAAGATCCAAATAAAATCAGTCTCCTGTAGTGGGTTGACCTTGGCTGGACTCCAGGTGCCCATCAAACTCCTCTATCACTCCCCTTTCTCAGCTGGACAGGGAAAATAAAATGGAAAACAATTTGGGTGTTGAGATAAGGCAGTTTACTAAAGCAAAGTACATGAAAAATACATCAGAAAGCCACGGATTTTTAAAACAAATTTATTGTCATAAAAAGAACAAGTATTTTATTGTTTCTTAGATCGTGTTCAATGTACATAGATTTTAATTATTTCATTGACTGAGTTTCCATTTTGAGATAACTTAACATTCTTCCTTTAAAAATATTATGAGAATGCAAAGCAATAATTCACACGACTTGATAGGATTCCCTTGTGTCATATTGTCTTAATATCACAAACCTCATCAAAAGGTGTTTTAATGCACATTGATTGAAATATTATTTCCATCCTATATAGCCCATAGTTCAGAGTAACCTGTCTGAGTAGTGAAAGGGATAAAATAAACTAATTTTCCAATAAGCATATTTTATACAACGCACCTCTTTTATACAATATCCTTTTTCTCCTCTTTTTCAAATATAAGTCATATACTGTGAAATAAATTTATCCTTTACATCTTCGAAGTGATGTTTTACTGTGATCAGATACAAAGGGATTTTACTATTTCTTGTCTAGGTATCCTGTTCAGTTGCCTGTCTGAGAAGCTTTTTCTTTTTTTTTAATAAAGGTAATGGGATATCAGAACTATTGAGGCTATGAGCCTTCTGATTGCTTCTACTTCATGTATTCCCCTAGCACTGCATTTTGGACTTGAAGAATTCAGTCCAAACATATATCAGTATCTGAATTGTATAATTTGAAAATACTTTATTCACTCCTGTTTTTGATAATGTGATCAATCTCTAAAGAGTCTAAAAATATGAAGTCATCATTTTCTGTATTTTTTAGCCTACTCAGTTATGTTTCAGATCAACTTTGACATTAAATTAAAATGTACAGGATATTCAGATATTCTTAACCTGACAAGTTGCAGGCATCTCTAACTTGCTTTCTACATCTCTATTTCTTATCCTATATATTGTCTATAACTTGAAATAAAAATTAGGTCATTTAGACTAGAAGTACATACATTCTATGTAACCTGTGTGAGGAATAGTCTTTAATAGCTTCAGACTGATTGTAATGGGTTTTTTTTCCATTGGTATAACATTACATTTACCTGGCTATCCCTGTTTGACCCAGTAGGCATCTCAGACCTACACAGCTGCTTCTTCACTGGCCTGTATGGTGATAGGGAACATATTTGAAATACTGTTTGACCCAGTAGGCATCTCAGACCCACACAGCTGCTTCTTCACTGGCCTGTAGGGTGATAGGGAACATATTTGAAATGGTAAAAGTGAGAAAAATCCTGACAGTTTAACAGGGAAAACAAAAGCCAAGCATGAAAACAAAGTGAAAGAAGGAATTCATTCACCACTTCCCATGGGTAGGCAGGTGTTCAGTCATCCCTGAGAGCTCCAGTTCATATAGCAGTGACTTGGGAAGGCAAATATTGCTCCAAAGGTCTCCCCATCTTCTTTCTTCCCCCACCCCATCCCTTTATATGCTGAGCATGAGACCACATGTTATAGAACATCCCTTTGATCAGTTGGGGTCGACTGTCCTGGCTGTGTCTCATCCCAGCTTCTTGTACATCTAACATTTCTCTTTGCAATGACATTCTGCATCTTTTGCACCAAGAACTAGGTATGTTTAGCTGGTTGTAAAACAGATTAAGATAAGGAGAGGTAAGGTGAGGTAAGGTAACATAAGGTACAGGTAGTAAAGCTGAAAGGCTGAATCTTGGTGGGGTTGCAGTTTTAACACTATTTTATAATACTGGAATTAACAAAGAGTCATTGAAAAAGAAAAATTCTCAGCCACTCCCTATTTCATAACCAGGATTAAAAATAAACAGAAAATCTTACTGAAATCAAGTGTTCTTAAAGAGGAAAGCTTAAATTTTGCATGTTTAAATACTGATTGAGGTAGAGGTTATGTTGCTTCAAACTTTTAAAGTGCTTCATGTGTAAAGCTGGGCCTCAGAATTATGTTCCTTCTAAAGACATGAATCACTGTGTACATAGAAGCCATCTAGGAGGTTCATGTCAGCCTTCTTTCTAAAGAAGACATTGATGTCAGATTCAGAATAAAAGATTCACAGGAGTCTAATTATCAGTTCTCAGACTGTGGCCAGCAATAAGCAACAGTGTCATTTCCCACCTTTACCATAAAACCCTATAAAATCTAAAATGCAGCAACTAATTGGTGTTGAAAGGTTAGCTAGGCACTATAAAAATTCAGAGTGCTGACAGCAATTTATTGATTCAAAACATTCAACCATGGCCAAAGACGTTGTAAAGCATCTCCTTTGGTGTACCTAAAGCTTGTCCTAATTTGCCTGTCTCCAATGGGATGAACCAATTAGAAATAAATGTAAAGATACATATGTTTATATTCTGGAATTTAACCTCCCTCATGATTACCTACATAAACATTTAGTATGGACCGAAATAATACAGCAAATTTTAGGGCATTTTAATAAAAAATTGGTATCTAATAAACTGCTGTGTCTTCTACCATGGTAAAAAGATTTAAAATATATATAAAAAGCTCTGCTGGGAAGACAGTTATTATATATAATTCAATATATATCTATATATATATAGCCAGAGGGGGACTCCTTGTTAGGAACTACAGTGACAGGACAAGGGGTAAACTGAAGGAGGGGAAGTCTAGGGTGCATGTGAGAAAAAAGTTTTTTACTCTAAGGGTGGTGAAGCCAACAACAAAAAAAAAAAAAATCCAAACAAAATTTCTGGTGTGGGATGGCTTATATTAACGTCAGTGTGTGAAAGATCCCAGTACAGATTAACCTTATAGTTCTACTTTCATTTTGTTCAAATAGAAAAGGAAGGCAAGTGTCAATATGCAAATTTATTCATTTTGTTCAAATAGAAAAGGAAGGGAAGTGTCAATATGCGAATTTTATTGAGGAAAATTAGGTTGTATTACTGAATGATCTGAGCTTTACATTTTGTATGGGGAATATATCCAGACAAGAAAAATTTCGCAAGTTCTTTGCAGATATGGAGTTTTATTGTTAGGTTCTATGTTTCTGAAGCAAGAGACTGAGGTTTTCATGTCAAAGAAACATAATCTGAAATTCTAAATTTAATTAAGATTCAAATTTTTTGCTTTGAAAGCTAGGTTGAGTCTCAGTCCAAAGCATTCTTTACAGCATTACTATCCACCATGCAGTGGGGACATTAAAAAGAGAGAGAAGAAAACTTCCAGCTAATGTTCCTCTCAAAATCTTTGACTCAGAAAACCAGTTATTTGAAGTGTCTCCTGATTTACAGTAGATAAGAATCTGGCCCTCAGACAGGGTGACTGATGGAACAGATAAAGACAAAATATGTCCCAAAAGCAAAGCTGTAAATTCCTTTTTCTCTATTTATGATGTTATAAAGGCAATAACTTTGGTTTTTAAAACAATATACTAAAGAATAAAAATGCAGTGTCCAAGGCTAGAAACTGATTCGCATTTTGAAAAATTTAAGTGGAATATTTATACTTCAGTGTTTGAAGTCATTGCAAAGACATTTTTGTTTAAATTATTTAAATGGAGTGGGAATAAAGAAACTGAAGCAATTGCAACTGTTGGCAAGTCCTTTAAGTAGCTGAGATAGATTCTGACATCTGATACAGCTACTAGTCGAGTGGTTTGGTTCAGGAGTGTTGATAACTCTGATTTGATAGACTTGTCTGCACAATTTGAATATGTTATAAAATTTTGAATGTAGAGTTCAAGCTATGTGTCTTCAGTCAAAGGCAATTGAAGTTATATTATATGCTGTTCATCAGAAAGGGACTTGGGTGTGCTGGTGACAGCAGCTCAACATGTTAACAGTGTTCACAGGTGGCCAATAAGGTCATTGGCATCTTGTCCTGGATCAAGAACAATGTGGCAGCAGGACTAGGGAAGTGATCATCCACCTAGATTCAGCACTGGGCAGGTCACACCTCACTGCTGTGCTCAGATTTGGGCCCTTCACTTTAAAAAGGGACACTGAGGCACTGGAGCGAGTCCAGCCAAGGGCAACGAGGGCAGCAAAGGGCTAGAGCATGTGAGGAAGGGCTTAGACAGCTGGGTTTGTTTAGCCTTGAGAAGAGGCTCAGGGGTGACCTCATGGCTCTTCCAGCTCCCTGCCAGAGGCTGGAGAGAGGTGGGAGATGTCTCTCCTGCCATGCCTGCAGGGAGAGGACTAGAGGGAATGGTCATAAACTGAGATAGGGCAGAGTCAGATTGGGTGTTAGGAGAAATGTTTTCCCTGTGAGGGTGTTGAGGCACTGGAATAGATTGCCCAGGGAGGTGGTGGAGTCACCATCCCTGGAAGTGTTTGAGAGGTGTCTGAATCTGGCACTGGAGAATATGGTTTAGGATTTAGGCATTCCAGGAGTGACAGGTTAATGGTTGGACTGGATGATCTTAGAGGTCGCCTCCAACCTTGGTGATTCTATGATTAAAATGTAAATGGTGCTTCAAAAATAGAAATTATTATCTAGGTTCACCATATATAAAATCCATCAAATATAACCTTTTTAAAAAATAGTTAGTCATAAAACATCCCAGTTTTTCTTCCTTCCTTGTTTCCTTTTTTCTTATAAATTATATTTCAAAGTGAACACATTCAAGTTTTTATCCAATATCCAATGCTAGAAGCCAAGAATTTTACAACATTTCATTCTCTTGTGACTCACTTATCACTGTAATCTCTTGAACAGAGGCTTTTTGAAATCTCTGTCCTGCGTGGGTGGTTCACTCAGAAACTACTCAGGCAAAATATGTGTGTGATTGTATTAAGTTTGATGGGGTATCAAAGAGTTGCATCATCCTCAAACCACCCACTGCTGGTTTAATTGCTTTGGTAGGTTTGTTGAGCCAATTAACATCAAGTCTCTACAAACTTTCAGTCCTCTGCCTCTATACCAAGCAGTTTACTGTGATATCCACATCACAATTTATGTTTTACTGTTACCAAAGGAAAAAATGTGCAAAATATTTGAAAGGTGAAGCCGTATCAAATTTACATTTTTTCATCTTTCAGTGTTCTCCTGCCTTGATTCCATTCAGCTAATTAATCATGTATTTTTATGGGAATTATTTATGCAGATTGAATACACATTCTATTAGTGAGCATGTTTAGAAAGCCAAGGCTAAATGCATATTGTAAAAAAATAGTGAGACCTATCAAGCATCCTACAGAGAATGCCAATAGAACATTATAGCCCTAGCTCTTAATTAGTATTGTTGACAAATGTGGGGGGAAGTCAGCTGAAAACTTAGTTATCCACCTGAACTAATGAAAATACTACATGCTTTTATTTTTACCTAAATGCTTCTTTCAAGGGCTCAGTTGGCATTCTTTAGAATGGTGTTTTTTTGTTTTTTGGTTTTTTTTTTGTTTTTTTTTTTTTGGTGTAAATCTTGCTCTTAAGTTCTTCAGGTGCTGCACTTATATGTCACAATGTGCTTGGTCACATACAGAGTAGAAGCTGCTGGTACTTTTCTGAAGAAACTTTGACTTTTACCTTTTAAGACATTATACTTTCCTAAAAAGTGGTTTTATATGACAAAACAAATGCGCTGAGAGGAATAAAAATACATTGTTACCAAATATTTTGTATTTCTAGAGTAATTTACATTGTTAGGGTCAAAAGCTGTTTCTTAATGCTAACATTAAATTCAACAGAAGTCTTTGGCTTAAAAGAAGTTAAAAGGTCTTTGATCCTTTTTTTTGACCCATATTATTTCTGACCATGCTTCTGACCACTTGTCATTTTTATTGCAGCATTTACTTCATGCTCCAGCTATGCTTTCTGTCTGTGATAATTCCTTGTTGAAGTGCTAATGTTTCATAGGCAATATTTTGCAATCGTTTTCAGTAATTGCTGGTGCTTTTCCCTGTTCGCATTACATCTCCCTCAGCGTGCTCAGGAAAATAATAGGGATTAATACTCCACAACATAAGCAAATTAATCCATTCCAGATTGGAACATCCAGCAAAAATGAAAGAAAAAACCAACCCTTTGGGTTCACTACAAAGGAATCGTTTTACAACTTCAACATCTTACCCTTGAGAATTCTGGAGTGCAGAAGATATTGTCTTTTTCCTTCTCATAGTAACAAAATCAGAGTATACTCTATAATTAGACAGGTGAGGAAAAAGGTTTGTCTGGAGCTTCAATTCATAGAACATTTGCATAGTAAAAGCAAGATCGTCACCCTTGTCTTTCTTCACTGAACATCACTTGCCATCTGCTGGCTGAACTACAGTTCAAGTGTTTTGAATACAATTTCATTGTTCTTGTTTACTTCCCTAACTTTCCTATAATTTTATTTGAGAGAAATCAGCATATCTTGCCATTATCTATTTCTGAACTTTACCTGTATTTGCATACTGAGCAACCGAGTGGAGTTTAGTTACTAATTTCAATAGCAATGGAAAAACAAGCAACATTTCACCCATTCCAGATATTATCAACATGAGTGGTGCTTCATTATCTTCTGATATGAAGAAGGAAATTGTTGTAAATGTAGTAGGTTTGGGAGAAATGGTCTTCAGTCCAAAACAAAGCAAAACAAAAGATATCAGAAATGGGAAAATGGGCTGAAATTAAACAATATCTGTCTGAAGTGTGGAGGAAAAGAAAAAGATTATGAAGTTGCAGTGGATAAAATGAGTGTAAATATTTGATTATAGCAAAACAAAAAATTGTAAGATAAATTCAAGCTTTAGTGGAAAAGGAAATATCTGACAAAGAGCATGTAATGAAATTGAAAATTAAATTTTCAAGGAAAATAAAATGAAAATTGGAACCATTAAATGAAGAAGAGTTGCTATTTCATGTGTTTATGAAATGGTGGGTTCCACTGCTGTTCTTTGACCAACCTCTCCCCTATCACAGTATACTTTACCACCTATAGAGGATTTGCTCACACATCTCCCATTAAAAGCCAGAGGTTATTTTGCAGAACAAAGAAGTGATTCTCTGGTCATTTACAACTGAGCAGGAGACTAAAGAGCAATCTCCTTGTCCACGTGTATTTTCCCAAACTCCTTCTCACTGAAGTCAAGGTGCTAAATTCAACTGAAATCAAGGTGACTGAGGATGCAAATTAACAGTCTCAGTCCATAAGGAAGATGCAAATACGTTTTAAACTGGAGCTTGGGAAAGAAAAGATAGTCAATTAAAAGCCAGTTGAATTGACCTGGGAGATACTAAGTCCAAAATAATATTAAATACAAAATATTGTCTAATGTTAGCATTTAAAAATAGGTTACAACACTCTGTAGTTTGTGTACAGGTTGGTAATCTTTGGCGTAGCATAACTAACAACATGTTACTGATGACTGAATATACCCAGTAACAGTGTAATAAATATAATGGATAGTACTCATTCTTCCTTTAGTCAAGCTTATAGTTTGAAAAATTGTACATATTACTTGAAAGTTAGGGCTCTGACTAATAGTACTAGGACAGGCCCAATACAGAATACAGATTTTCAGATTAAATTCATGCCTTTTAAGAAATAGTGATGGGGCAAAGCAGTACACTTATAATATTCAATATGACTCCTGCTTCCTTTAGGGTAGGCAAAAAGCTCCTAACAGCAAAAACCAAACAAACTTGACTCGTGTGCTTCTTCCACATACAATCTTAGGCACAAACAATTCTCCTGAAGGAACTGCAAATAAAGAAAGAATGGGAGGCAGGTAAAGGTCAAAAGCTGCAAATGCAATTGATCCTCTTGAATCAAACCAGACTGGGCAGAAATGGTATTTTGTTTTTGATTTTTTAATAGAAATGGAAACACAGAAACATCTTTTGTTTTAAAGGACTCAGTTGGCTAAGAAATTTTATCTTGCACAAGAAAAACAAAGGAAAATTGAGACTAGATTCAGAAATCTATTAGTGGTTGCTCTGTCATACACTTATATATGTCTAAGTACTCAGAAAGTAGGACATCTGTGGGGCTTTGTGATTTTTATTTTTTTTTAAATCTGAGATATTTAAATCAACATCCTTTCCAAGAGTATTTTATATACCCATTTTGGATTACCTGGGGGAATAAAGCCTCATTTCCTGGACCAGATAAAATAGAGAAGCATTCAAAACCATGCTTTATTTTCTAGTTCAATGGTTATTTGAGAATTACCTGTGGAGCAGATCAGCTACTCAAGGTCATCAGCCCCAAAAAACATGCACACACAAACTATGAATTTGATAGCTTATAAGCTGTATATAAGCTTAATAGTGAAATAATATTTGACTATTGAGCCTTCTCACAGTTCTCAAGCAGTTCAAGCACAACTCCTGTGCTGAGCACTGAAGCTTGTTTTGGCAGGGGGTTGTTAGACTGTCTGAGTAGTTAGCGTTGAAAACAGCAAATTAACAGGGACTGCTGAGGCTGATAGAGCTTTGTTGCAGCAGGATGAACAGTATATCCACTCTGATGCTTTAGTGTCTGAAAACTATTCTCCCTTCACTTTTTTTCCCATAATTAACCAAGATGAGTTTCTTTTCAGCTGTGTAAAGATTTATACCTGGCTTGCAGAGAAAGTTTAGGCATGTCAAATAGCAGCAGAAACTATGTTGTCCTTTCCTATAAATTTTTCTTATGCCTATCCTTCAACTATCATGACTGCATTAATACTAACACTGATAAAATATAACTAATGCCTAGTTAATAGTAACCCAAGGCTGATGAATGTTGATAATAGGGGGGAAACACAGTCACAATGCTATTTTATATTTCTAAATATTATTTATATTTTATGTACTTCATAATTTTGAAACGATGCATAATTGCACCATTCTAACATAAGATCTGCACCTTGGCAACCTTTCATTTCATTCAGTTTATTCCAAACAATCCTAAGCAAACATTTTCCAGAGTAGTGCATGTGAAAGAAATCTTTTTCTCTAAAAGTATACCTTCAGTGCTTTCTCCTGAGTAGCTAGAGTTTGTGGTATTTGTGGCAGGGACATGCTCAAACTATCAAACAACAACATGATTATTAGGTACACACTGTATTTCTCAATACCTTGATAGAATAGGAAGTATTGAGTGATATGAGTGATTTATTACATAAGAACATTGAGGCAACATGTTAATTGGTTGGGCCCTTTTTTTGCAATGTATATCCGTGTTTTGACTGAAAGAATGAGGCATGTTAATTGGTTGGGCCCTTTTTTTGTAATGTATATCTGTGTTTTGACTGAAAGAATGAGACTGTTTCTGTCAACAGGTAGTAGTGATTAACTCCCAATAGCTGTAAAGGTAAGTTGAAAGTATTTAGTAATTATGTTTTGACATGAAGATTCTCCTGATTACTGTTGGAAGTAAGAGAGGACCAAGTGAACCAAATACCTAACACTATTCTAAAACATGTGAGTCATTTATTAGCTGAGAAGAATTACTTCCATTTCAACTCCTTTCAATGACAAAAAGCATCATGGCAGTGTATGTATATCAAGAAGAATTACTTCCATTTCAACTCCTTGCAATGACAAAAACATCATGGCAGTGTATGTATATCGCTAGGAAATTAAAATCAGCCTTGTGCAAATTCATTTATCTTGAAATTCTGGAAAGGGGAAATCAGAAGAATCACCTTGATTCACCTTTCTAATAAAATTAGCAAGATGTTTTTGTCCCACTTACTCTACTGACTTGGTACTCTCCAGCGTTGGTAAATTGAATGTTAGAAATAACTGGGTTTTCTCCTAAATTTATTTCTGGTGCATTTATATCAATTTGTTCTTGTGCCAACATTGCACTTTGGCTCTGTGATGTATTTATGAGAAATTATAAACCTATATAGCCTTCATTTCACCAGGATAAGTAAGTCAATCTGGTTTAGTATTTTAGTCTAAATTAAATGAATTTCATGCTAACTCCTATTCTGCATCAATCTGTTTAAAGCTGATTCATACTGTATGTAGCAAAGTATTGCCCTTATTGCTTATCTGAGGAGTCTAAAATAGTTTCCTCATGATGAAACTCTAAAGCAGGCCATTCAAAATGAGAATTCAGAATATTTTTAACATAGTCTGGAGCTTATTTCTTTCTATTAATTGCATACACAGACTTTTCTTATAATGATGTTCCAACTAGAAATCTAGAATTGGGTCACAGCAATTCTTCACAACATTCTAGATGAAGTCTCCCTTGTGTTTTGGCCCAGCTGCTTACCTATTGTGAGTACATGGCCTGATCAGCCCTACAAAACTCAATGAATTTTTCATGTCTCCATTATAGTGGTAGTTGATGAATTAATACAGACAGGATTTTGTCCTCCTTTGCCCTTTCCAACTCAGAATCTCCATGCATAAAGACTTATTATTAGCAATCATACACTTTATACTATTATAATTCATTTTCCATTTAGTTAGCTCTTCCTGTTGTGATTCTCTTTAGGAGTGATGCATTCCATATCTTTGGGTTAGGCAAATGTTATCACAGGTTTTCTACCTTTTTGTTCATATTAGTGAGATCCCTAGGATAAGATTTTACTTTTCAGCCTGGTAGTTTCCCCTTGAATACTGTTATTCTCAGTCTGAAGGGAAACACAACTGCAGTCCTCATTCTCCAACTTCAGAATTAGTTCTCTGTGTGGCTATACACTAAATACTTTGCATCACACCTCCACAGTTTAAGAAAAAAACCCAGTGCATTACAACTTTTCTCAGAAAAGCATCTTTAAAGAAATGAGTACTGCAGGGTGAGCATATAATTGTTGGGAATGATATAGGTCTTATATATGAATTAGCTCAAAGAAAATATGTCTGATATATATATATATATGTATACACACACATACAAGTTTATTCTTTGAACTGGGCTTTTTGTTTTAAAGTATGACTTATCATGTCCCATAAAGTATTTTATTTCTAAGTATCAATTTAATATAAATAGAATTAGCTAAATGTAATTCTTGATTGCATGTGCTTTGTCAAGAAATAAGTGCAGACAAAGAATTTTCCAGGTTCCAATACAGAATATGTCCCAAATATAGAGTAACTAAATTATGCTAAGTACACTTTTAGCATCTGAAATGCATAATCCATGAAAATGTTCATACAAATAGTACACTAGAACCCATTTGTCACTTTTATGACCCGATCCACACTAATCTGACTGCAAGAACAGTTAATCCAGTTACGTGCCTTTTGAGGATTTTAAAATGCAAGAGCTTGTTACTTATTACTTAATTTAGGACATGATATAAGTTCTCCTCCATATGAGAAAAGCTGCTGCTTTTATATTATTGACTCTGAGGGTATTATATAATTGAAAGAGCTTTATAAAAAACAACCTCTCAATTATGGAGCAGTGCCAGTTTCTCTGAGCTGCATATAGTGTTCAATGTGACAGTCTGTTAACTGGAACAAGCTGCAAGTGACAGTTCTTCAGGAAGTGTAGGTTGAATCATTTTTCAAAAAGAAAAATCAAAGAAAAGCATTTTCTGTGCTCTTCTGTTTCTGACTCCTTTACTAAATTGCTCCATAATATCTTAATTTTATGTTTTGATTTTGAATGTTTTAAAGTAGTTTAATATATATATATATCTTTATAATAGCAAAAATCAGTGCTATTTTGAGAGATATTAAAAATTAGGCTAATTATAAACATATATAGAAAAAACTTCTGATTTCTAAGATTGATACATGGGACAGAGGTGACACTTTGAATAGTGAAATACTTGGATCTACAAACGAAATGGATTAAGTTCAAGACTGAAAATAATTTTCCTCTTGTCTAATCTGACCTTCCTGCTCTCCAGACAGACTTTTAGAAATTTAGAGGTTCTTTATGCTAAAATAATGTGTGGTCATGGATCAGCATGAAAGTTGTTTTCTTTTCACCCTTTCTGGGACTTAGCTCTGAATTTGTTTCCAGTTGTAAATGTGTCTTTGCTCTTTCTTCTCATACTCTCTTCTCAACCACATCATCCCATTTATAGAAGGTTTTCCAAAACTGAGCATTCTCCAATGTACTCAGTCTTCCCTACTCCCCAGAAGGTCAGGGTCAGACACGTGGACACACTTCTGTCACTTTCCTTAGCTGAAGACTACACCCAGTAATGGCATATGATATTGATACAAATCAATTGTCATTGTCAACAGCTTCAAGTTAATTTTGATGTGAAGTCAGTCAAGTTTAAATGCAGCAGATGTTCTGTACCTGATTTTGTACTTGTGAACCTAAATATAGGGGAGATGCTTAGCTGTTTGGTTTGGACTGGATTGCTCTACAGCCCAATTGTCAGGGCATTCTGCTTTGGCGTGGAAGAGATGGAATTTGTATTCTGAATAATGAGGTGGAAACTAAAGTTATGCCTTTAATTTCCTGACTGAATACCTGAAATAGACAGTTTCCTTAGCAAAAATTTGTCTTTACCAAGGGTAAATATCCATATGTATATTCTCAAGAAAGGGACAAATCATTTATTTCTCATACAGGAATGGAGAACTGCTAACCTGTACATTTTGTAATTCATAACCGACAGAGTTAATACAAACAAATGAAAGTACTATTTAACATCTGTGGAATAGTTTGCCATAGCATATTTCTGGCAGGAGAAAAAGAATGAGATGAACCTAATGACAGGTCAATCAGTAACCACTACTGTAATCAGTACTGAATAGCATGGCCAAATGCAATTTACTCACACTTACTCCATCTCACACCCTCTTTTACTAAGTGGCTCTTACTGGCTACAGTTAGAATATTGGAAAATGCAATTGCTTCTGTTGAAACATAAGCTGGCAAAGCTTTTATTTATAAGCCCTGGTGAATATGGTCACATTAGCAGATGCTAAAGTACAGCAGATGGCAGAATTTCTGATACAGACCTTTTCTAGTATTTTGTATTAGTAAGTTCACATCCTTCTCATTTACCTTCTCCTTTTATCTGTTGTGCATCCCATTTTTAGATTTAAATTTAGCATTCATTTCTTATGCTGTACAGAAACTTACATGCTTAGTTAGTTAGAATGAAGTGTTTAAAATGCAGTGTATGAAGCCTGTAGATGGTATAGAAGAAAATGAAACATTTATGCCTTGTTATTTTTTCAGGAAATGCTCTATCTTTAGTTCAGGAGTATGAATTCTGTAACTGTAACTGGGCTTCTAAAAGATGTGGAGTTTCTGAGTGTGTTTGTGCCTTGGTAAATAAAGAGCTTTATTTTCAAAGCTCTTTCTATGGGGATGAAAATATTCTGACCCCCAAAAATCACAATTTGATTTACACATTTCTATGCAAATACCGAAGTCAGATTATTTCCTGGCACTTGCTTGTTGGATCACTTTTATGAATTAGCATAGAATAGATCTATACTTTTGAAAAGTCAAGTTCAGAATCCAGAAAACAGTCAGAATGTTTTCAAGGAAAAAGTTCAAATTAACAGATGTGTTTTATGAAGGCCAGCAAATATAGCTCAACTTCAAAAATATATGCCTTAAAGCAGGTGCAGTTAAATACATTTAATTTCTATTGTGTAAGTGTGGTCTTCAGACCATGGAATATATTTAAGAATTTTTTTTCTGATTAAAAATAATCATACCTAAAATTTTATTAGTGCAGGCTTACTTTTGAGTTGCCAGTGTTTGTAGGGAGATTAATAGTCTTAGCAAAGCACACTGAGTCATAGAATCATAGAATACTAAGAGCTGGAAGGTGCTGTGAGGTCTCCACACAACCTTCTCTTCTCCAGGCTGAACATCCCAACTTTCTCAGCCTGTCTTCACAGGGGAGGTGCTTCATTCCTCTTACAAATTTCATGGCCTCCTCTGGACTTGTTCTAACAGTTCCATGTCCTTCTTATGTTGGGTACACCAGAATAGTATGCTGTACTCCATGTGGGATCTTACAAGAGCAGAAGGGGAGAATCAGCTCCTTCAACCAACTGACAACATTCCTTTTGATGCAGCCCAGAATTTGGTTGGCACACACTGCCAGCTCATGTTGAGTTTTTCATCAACCATCACCCCCAAGTCCTCCTCAGCACTGCTCTCAACTACTTCTCTCCCTGGCCTACAAAATTTCCCTTTGTAAAGGAATGTTGGCTGTTCCAAATCACCTCTTTGATTTCCATGTGCCTTAGTGCAGTTTCCAGGAGAATCTGCTCCATAATCTTGCCTGGCACAGAGGTGAGACTGATAGGTCTGTAGTTCCCTGTATCTTCCACTTTCCCCTTTTTAAAAGTGGAGGTTGTATTTCCCTTTTTCCAGTCATTGGGAACTTTACATGATTGCCACAATTTTTCAAAAAAAATGGATAGCAGCTTAGCAAATTCATCTCCATCTCCCTCAGGACCTGCAGATGAATCTTGTCAGGTCTCATAGAATGGCATTTTCATTTCAAGACTGCCAATCAAGTGTGGTAGGACAGGGTTTCCACAGAAATCCAGATAATGGTAAGCTTGATTTGTTTCTCCTAATACTTGAATGAATATAAATCCTTGTTGTAAACAGATATATATTTATTTCATAGTGAAATAGCAGATCTAGATAAGATGATATAATTTGCTTTAAATGTTATCAGTGAGTAATGTGCAGTATAAAGATGCATAACAAAATTTCATGTTCATCTTTTGCAGACTTTGTTGATCACACTTCAGTGACTGTTCTGGTTGTATGTCATGGACAGTTTAGGATCATATGTTTTTCTGTAATCACATTTCTCCTAGGGAAACTACTGTCCTTGAGCAGCTGCTCTACCTGTCACATTGAGCAGAGAAAATGTCTATTTCGAGGTGCAGAAGCAGCTGGGTTTCCTTGGTAGGTGCTAAAGGGAATCTCAGTCAGTGCCAAATGGGTTTACACCAAGTTCTGGTCCCTTGTGCCACTCTTATTTAAACAACTCCTTCTTCAGCTA
The DNA here is from genome assembly GCF_000695815.1 of Acanthisitta chloris. NCBI lineage: Eukaryota > Metazoa > Chordata > Aves > Passeriformes > Acanthisittidae > Acanthisitta > Acanthisitta chloris. Next base: position 3,722 of record NW_008659751.1, on the reverse strand, counting down.
TAATCTTTGTCAAAATGAGCACTATTAACACTTTCATTTCAAATATTTCACCTGCTTTATCTATCTGTGTGGAAAAGGTAATTTTCACTACTGGTTTTGGGGAGTATTCTGTAAGGACTTTTGTCTTCATTTTTGTCTAACCATAAAAGAGTAGAACAGTGGATTTCCTCTAAAAATGAAAAAAAGAAGGATGGGGAAAGAACAAAAGGCACAAACCTAAACCAATATATTTACCTGAAAGGCAGTAGCAAGGAAAATTATCCTAACCTTAAAATGCACTCATTTTTTATTATTGATCTTTGTTTTTGAAAATATTTCATATCATTTTCCATTACTATGTGATAGATGTAAATGGAAAAAAATAAATCATCAATAGAATCAGTTAGGTTGGAAAATACCTTTAAGATCATTGAGGCCAACCACAAACTCAGTGCTGCCAATCCACCACTAAACCATGTCCCCCAGTGCCATGTCTACACATCTTTTATAAACCTCCAGGGATGGTGACTCAGCCATTTCAATGAGCAGCCTCTTCCAATGCTTTATAACCATTTCAGTGAACAAATTTTTCCTGCTATCCAATCTACAAATCAGATGCTTAATTTATTTCTGGAGACAGAAATCCAGAGCTTAAATACTAGAACAGGAAAGTAAGAGAGCTTCCTTATAAAAGATTTCATTACTGTATGACTTTAAACTGTTCATCCTCCAACAAAGATCTTCAAGAACATGAGGAAGTACATGATACCACAGGAATCTTCAGCAGGTGTCCTGGGCATGGAATCCAAGAACAGCTTCCAATCAGTTCCATACCATTATTCAATAATGACTTTTTTTCTTACCACTGCTAGAATCCAGTACAGGCAAATTAAGATAACAAGATTATAAAATATTTAATACATAAGCTATTCTTATGCTGCTGTAGTTGTTTGTCAACATGGACAGGAATTCTAGTCAAATACTTCTATGAGAAAATGCCTTTTTTTGGGTATATAAAAAAAAAGAGAATCCCAAAAATGACAGTATGTGCCTGGTCTGTACCTATGAGGATTACCTGTCAAATAATTTATAAGATGAGGATGAAAAAAAGTAAATTTTCAAGCCTTAGTACTTAGATCCAAGCACTAAACTAAATCTGTTTCAAGTCTGCAAAAACAATTAACTATAATTTTCATCTCATTCAAAGCAATATCTCTGATTCTAAGTTTATTTTCACATATGTAACATGTTTAAATTGTGCCAAACACTTATCAATGTTTTCTTGTAAATTGTGTGTTTTTTCTTAACAAGCTTATAAGAAAAATATTAGTAAAGTATGAACAAATCAGACAAGTAATTCCACTATTAATAAATTAACACTGATTCCTATTCCACTCTAGTTCAAGTATATAAAAGCTACAAAATATAAAAATATAATTATGTTCCTCATCATTTTTCTTAACGTTTATTTAATCAGATAATGTTTCAGGGCAATGTTATTCATGAAAAACACATATCAAAACTTCTAGATCCTGTCAGGTTTTTTATGTATGTTGCATTGCAAAGTTTACTCTTGCTCAGCCAGGCGTAAATATTTCCCATCTTCAGTTCAAAGATTTTTCACCCTTGACTGCTTGTTTGTCAGCTCCTCACACAATCACCCTGTGCCTTCACTCACATGGCTCCTATGTGTTGCATCTGATGCTGCACCTTGTATGCAAGGCCCTTACTCTGATCCTGTTCCAGGCCTTCCAAGGAACCATTTCTTTATTCTGTAACCTTACAGACATGCAGTCTAGTCAACTTAGATTTCTTTTGAATCCTGGTTTTTTTTCTTCCTCCCTTGTAATTTTCCCTTCATTTCTCATCTGTCATTAGAATGTAAATTCCTTCCTGGCAGAGACCATCTTAAAAGTACAAAGATGTCTTGCACACTGAACATGTAACTATCAGAAATGGTATTGCTATGCAATATAATAGGTATATGGATAGAATATGCAATGTTTTGGGAATGCTGCAGTTTCTTATTTTGGAATAAACTATGATTATATTAGGTGACCAGTCACCCTATAAAAGTGAGAAATTTGGAAACAGAGGAAGGGTGGAAGTATTCTCTGGACCAGATACAGCTTAACTGAAAGACATCTACTGCTGTCCTGGCACTCCAGCTTAACATAGTAGGAAAAGAAAGGGGGATTTGTCCAGAAACACAGGAAATCAATACCTCTGGATCCTCAATAATGTGGAAAAAAAGGGCACTGCATCTCTCAAACTCCTTTGAGTTTCTTTGTATATTAAGCAAGCCTTGGAAACAATTGCTGGTTGCCATGATGCTTGGACTAACTGAGACTTTTTTTTTTTCATACATGAGCTTAAAGAATTCTTCTTTGGCAGACAATCTCTTCAGAATCTTGCTCCTTATCTCATCATTACTTTGTCAAGTAAACATCTGAGTATATCCTCAGGTTTTGGCTTTGCTTTTTCAGCAGTTAGCCAGTTAAACTGCAAGATCTCATGGTAGATAGCAGCTTTGCTATCATTCCTCTAACATAGGTATTTTCTTTCATGACTGAGCCACCACTTCAGAGACAAGACATCCTAGGAGAGATAGGAACATGTGCCTCTACAGGGTATGAGGCAGCAGAGGCTTCTCAGTGGAGAGCTGCATTGTGTTATACCAGAATGGTGCTGATATGCATTTGAAGTACATCCTTTCTGCTACAAATGGAAAAGACTTTGTAGTGCTGCCATCTCTTAGTTGGTTGATAACAGAATTTTATCTCTGCTCTTTAATTGAATTATTAATATCTTTAATAATTGGTGACAAAGCAATTGCTGAAATTGCTGAGAGTGAATTCCTGTTTTGAATTCAGACATTTATGAAACCAAGATTATTATTTCTTTTTAACTTTTCATAACCTTTTAATTAGTGAGGGGATTTTTTTTGTTTTCCTTGCAAGACTCTTGGAATTACACCATCTGCATTAGAAGTGGGTACTAGCATTTCCCAAGCTGAATACAGCTTGATGAAGTCAAAACATGTAACTGTATGGATTAAATGTGGCAAATTATGTGCATGGTTTGTAATGGACTTACTCCAGTGAAAATTTCTGGGGCTTGGGGTTTTTTGGATTGGGGAACTGAGAAGGTTATTACACAGGAGAGATGCAGAACAATTTGCTTTATAGTTCCATCAACATGCCTTTGGTCATGTACATTTTGTGGCTCTACATATGCGTGCTGAGCCTAAGGGTGATCATCAGTCTCCTCTGGGGGTTGTTACTTCCTCACCCTTCCTCATCATCACCTCTAAGTGTCCTTGAGGAGTGGTTTGGCAGTCAGTCAAGGCTTATTATCCTTTTGTTTCTGTCATCCTCAAGAATCAAGACCAGTCAATCTGCTAGTCAGAAAAAAGCAGATATGGTTATTACTGTGAGTGCAGAATAAACCAGCTCTGCATCAATAAACCAACAGGTAACTGCCATGTGCTTGACATCCAGTTAATAGACTTAGAGTTTATATTCAGACTGCAGTAAACGTTTTCACATCTGAACCATGGGACACAAACCCGTTGATGCACTATGAAGACAAAATGATTTCCAGAGCCTTTCCACAGTATTTCGTTCACATCAGATAATTTCTGGTTAAAACATCACAGTACTCCTCTATTGCCCTGTGAAGGGGATCCTGGTCGACATGAAGATTTTTTGACAATACAGTAGATCCAGTTTCAAGTTCAGCAG
>NW_008659750.1:0-6437 GCF_000695815.1 Acanthisitta chloris | reverse complement strand
AAGCAGGCGTTTCCCAGCCAGGGAGAGGGAATACACTCCACAAGGTAACCTCTGTTTTTTCCTTTAGGAGCACGGAGAAAACCTGAGTAAATGGGATGGAAAACCCACCTCCTCCTTAGCAGCTCGGGTGTGTGAATCGAAAAGAGGGACAACTATCCAAGAAGCTCATCTAGAGTCAACATTGCTCCAGTGTCTCGTGGACAGAACACCGAAAGATATAGGAGGGATAGCATGAGTGATCCACTTGAAGGGACCTCAGGAGCATGCTCACCACAGGGGAGCAATATGCACCATGACCAGGAATAGAGGGGCCCTGCCTCTAGCCAGGTAGAGGAAAGGGACAACCGGATCTACTGGACTGTGTGGATCCGATGGCCTGGCACGTCTGACTCGCAAAGATATATGGCTTTGGTCGATACTGACGCTCAATGTACTCTGATACCATCAAGGTACGTGGGAGCGGAACCCATTTCTATTTCTGGGGTGACAGGAGGATCCCAGCAGCTGACTGTATTGGAAGCTGAAGTGAGCTTAACTGGGAACGAGTGGCAGAAACACCGCATCGCGACTGGTCCAGAGGCCCCATGCATTCTCGGCATAGACTATCTCCAAGGCTGTGGTGTTCTGAGTTCTCTCTGTATATGAATTTGGGGTTGGATTCTCAGGGCTTGTGCTTTGCCTGCAGAAGAATCCTAGAAAACTGTAATCTCTACAGAACTGTGTATTAGGAATTCAAAATTGGGAAAGAGGATAACATTGCCTAAAGATGAAAGGAGAAGTAATTAAGGAGGTGTTATTAATAGGAGTTTGAAGTATGAATCAATTGTAAACATGCAATGGATGCCTTTATCTAAAGTTCAGGTATTATGGGATGTATTTGTCAGCTCCTCATACCTGAGCCTTTTTGAGACCTCTGGTTTAAGTATCATTTGAGACAGCCAAATCAAATGCTTTCAGAGTGATGGTGATCCAGTTCTTTAAGCTGGAATGCATTCCTTGAAAGAGATGGTGCTGGGTATAGCCAAGGCTGACTTCTGTCACTAGGGCATTCCAGGCCAGGATGCACTGGAATTAAAAGCATTTGTGGTTTTCACTGTATTTCTGCAACTTGCAATAGGCTCATTTCAAGGGTCTGAATGAACCAAGAGTCAAGACATAGGTAAATAGATATTTAGTCTTATGTCTATCCTGGTTTGCAATCCTCTGGTTCTGTTCATTAACCCACAGTAGAAATGAGAAGACTATAAATGCACTGGGTCTAAGTCTGCTTCAGTAAGGGTTAGTAATATGTTTGCTGTACCTTCTTCCCATTCAATGAGCTCTGGTTTTCTTCATGGACTTTCCCTCTTGGCAAGTTTTCTGATGACTTGTTACTGTCCTGGTTTTAGCCAGGATGGGGTTAATTTTCTCAGTAGCTAGTGTAGTACAGTGTTTTGAATTCAGAAGTGATAATACATTGTTGTTTTGGTTTTGCTGGATTGTGTTTATCATAACCAAGGACATTTTCTTGCCTGTGTCTCATGCTCTGCCAGTGAGAAGATACACAGGAAATTGGGAGGGAGCATAGCCGGGACAGGTGACTTGAACTAGCCAAAGGGATATTCCCCACCATGGCACGTCATGCCCGGTGTTACAGGCCGGAAGGGGCCGATCCTGGGGGAGGTTCGGGGTGCGCCGGTCCGCGGGTGGTGAGCAATTGTATTGTGCATCACTGATTTTGGTTTCTTTTCATTATCTATTGGCATTGTGGCTCATTCTGCTCTGTATTGTTATTAAACTGTCCTTATCTCAACCCACATATTTTACTCCAGTTGTTCTCCTCCCTATTCCTCCAGGCTGGGGGGGGAAGAGGGGGGAAGAGGGAGTGTAAGCAGCTGCGTGGTTCTTGGCTGCTGGCTGAGGTTAAACCACGACAGGTACACAGGTAGTAAAGTGTGACCCAAGGTGACTGCAGGAAGACGTTATTCCCCAGTTGATCAGGATTCGTGTTAGGAAGGTGTAGTCTGGTTGGATCAATGCTGATTGCATTATTTGGCAAATGTTGTGAGAAAGAACATGTCTTACTGCACAAGTACTGGAATTATGTCTACAAATGGCCATTTCTCTGCCAGACAATTGCTGGAGCTCCTTCAAGGGAAGTGTATCTGCTAAGGACTGTGAGTAACCTGTGTTAGGAAGATCCATAAGTGCGGGAGTTCGCATACAAAGAGGCGATGCCATTATTATCTCGTGACTGACCTTTATTATTTACAAAAGTGATTCTTTCATACACACCTATTATAAGTGCCCACTTATCATTGGTTAACTACTATTACTCGCCCACCTTATACACAACATAATTGGTTGTTAACATATCAATCATAAAATGCCCCAATCATTGTTCTCCACCTCTAACCATCTTCAGCTCATGCATCCCACATACAGGAGCTGCTTATCTTGCTATCTTCTTTCTCACGTTCCAGCCACAGCAGTGTCCTTGAACAGCTTGGTTTGCAGCTTGCTCAGGCCCTGCTAGCAAGGCTGGATTGCTCACATGTCCATTAGCAATCAGAAATTCTCCCACACAAAAGGATGTCAATCTGCACATGATTCATGGCTGGGTTTTTTTTATAATGTACCATATTCTTGGAACTGCATCTGTTATTCCTGGAACATGGCCAGTGCCGATGCCGGGATGGGAAGGAGAGAGGAGATATCTCCAGAGGCAGTGGGATTTGCACTATGATAGCATCAACTCCATTTCTGGCATAACTCTGCTGTCACTTGGATTTTCTCAGAGATTCTAGACTGGATTGTGTTTCCCTTCCAAGGTCTGTGCTGTGGGAAATGTGCTGTGCCCTTTGTGTCTCTTCTCCCAGCCAAGGCTGTGGTATTCTAAAGTGTTCTCTCTGTACATGAATTTGGGGTTGGATTCTCAGGGCTTCTGCTATCCCTGCAGAAGAAACCTAGAAAACTGTAATCCTAGAAAATTGTAATCTGTCTGCAGAACTGTGTATTACAAAGCCAAAATTGTATTTGAGGATAACATTCCCGAACCATGAAAGGAGAAATAACTAAGGAGGTGTTGTTAATAGGTGTTTAAACTATAAATCAGTTGTAAGAATGCAATGGATGTTTTTATCTGAGGTTCACGTTACAGCTTGTGTTTGCCAACTCCTCATCCCTGAGCTTTGTTGAGACCTGTGATTTAAGTGTCATTTGTGAGAGGAAAATCTAGTACTTTCAGAATGATGGTGATGAGTGTCAGCGGTATCTGGTTTAGAAGCTCTTTGCAAGACTCCTCTTCATAGCCTAATGGCTATTAGAGACTGCAACATTCAGTGCTGTTCCTAAGAAGGCATTTTAACTAACCCCATGGACTTAGGTGGAAAAATTGTGGTCTGTAAAGGTTAAAAATCTGTTTTGTAAATGTTCATAAAGTCTAAGTACCACATGATTTCCTAATTGACAAAGCTGAAGCTCCTCTGGTCCTTGATCCCATATGAAATATGTTAAGAGGTGGCTAAGAACAGCTCCCAGGAGTGGGAGTGTGTGGGAGGGCACAGGATCATCTGTCCAGGCCAGCAGAGCAGCTCTGAGTGTTTTCAGTGGTGGACTGGAAACAGTTGTAACATTTTAATGTTGATATTGTGGATGACATCAATGACTGGTTTGGTAACTGGGAAGGATGAAGCCCTGACACAGAATAACTGTACCATGGAGTGAGCTGTGCTAATAGAAAATGTTTTCTTCCTGCCCTGTGTAATTTTTTTTCTGGAGAGAAGACAAGTGGTTCTTAGCAGGGTCTGTGGTTGCAAGCTACTTTCTAATCAATGCTTGAAAATCCAGTGTGAATATTTGAATGTGACTTTTTGGGAAATAGAACCCAAGTGATGCTAAATGTATAAGCAGTGTAGGAATTGGTTGTTGGACATTTCATGGCAACATTGGTGATATTCCAATTAAATTATGAAATCACTGTAAAAAGATTTTGAAAAAATTGGGAGAGTATCAACAGGAGGAGAGAAAGTGAACAGTGGAGAAGCAGAGGAAATGTATCCCTCTGGAGAGCACATCTCCAGCAGTGACCAGGTTGGAATCTGTGCTTCTGGTTTTGTGTCATTGCACTGTAAACAAATGAAGGGCACAATGCATTATATACTTACTTTTGTATTCTATGTATAAACATAGATTGGAAATCTTGAGTACCAGTGGAACTCTCCTTTGGAAGGGTTGGAAACTGGAGCTCAATGAGAGCCCGTATTTGTAAGTAACTTGCAGCTGGGAAAATCATCTTTGCAATACTTCTGGTCCTAGGATGAAACTGGTCCAGAGCTGTGCCTCCCTCAGCCCTGCCCAAGTGAGCTGCTCCAAATCTGAGGTCCCTCCCAGCAGAATTGCTCAGGCTGTGTCTCTCGTTGCTGTTGTTCAGCTAAGCTGACTTGGATTTTTTCTGCCACCTCAACCCACTCTCATGCTCTTTCTGCCTCTGTTGGTGACAGCTGAGTTAGACACCAAGCTGGGAAAAGGTTTTGGAAACAGCAGTAAGAAATTGTAAAGGCATTTCAAAATTCTGAAGATTTTTTTCAATTCCAATGCATAAAATGTAGTGTACAATTGGTGTTTGCACACTTAGCTGCCAACAGGAATGGATAATTGCCCATAGGAATGAGATTCTGCTGTTGCAACCTTGAGCCCTGGGGGAGCTCCTGTGTGTGAGGACAACCACTGATTTACTTTCATAGTCACTTACATCTCTTTTTTGTTTTTTTTCAAAAGTACATGACAAAACAAATACAATAATGTGTTGATTTTTATTGCAAGGTTCACTGCTTGCAGTTATTAAGGATTCTTCTTTCTCCACTGTTCTGCACCTGCTGCCCTCTGTATAAATATCAACTGGGAAAAAACATGTCCAAAATATTTTGCTTCCATCTTGTGTGGCATCAGTGGCTCTCTTTAATGATTTTTTTCCCCTGCATTGCAGTAGGAATATTTCATAGTGTCTATGTAAAATGCAAGTATTCACAATTTGGGTTTTGACAAGTTTGTGGCCAATTTCTGTCCAAGTTCTGAAGAGCAGGATATTGTCCAAAGCTTGTGTCCTGGGTTGCAATGGTATGTATTCTATTTTCGTCTCCACAAGCTGTTAAAGAAGGTGGGGCAGTGATCCTTATCACCATGTCCCTGATGGCTCCCTCAGGGGGCTGTCTCTGATTAATGGGCTGCCAAGGACCCATACATGACACATCCGCCCAGTGATCCATTATCGCCTTGTCCCATTGAGAGGTGACTCACCCCAGGGGTGGGGAGCCAACCATGCTCACAGGGATATAAGCTGGGGTTTGGACCAGCACGGGTAGCCTTTTGCCTGCTGGATTCCCAGAGGACAAGAGCTGCTGCTGGACCTTCAGGAGAGGACCAGATCTGCGGGATCACTGCTCCAGCAAAGCCATTGCTCCAGGAGGACTGCAGCTACCATATTTAATCGGACTACTACTAACACCCTGACTGACAGGGTGTCAGGTTACTTTCTGACTCTGTCAGGTTATTTTTGTACTGTTGCATTTGTTGTTGTTTTGCTGTGTTGTTCATATTAAATTGTACTTCTGACTTGGAGTCTCTCACTGGTTTGCTTTCAAACCAGCACAGCTTGTCTTAAAAAAGATTACACCAACTATATTAGAGTTCAGGTTGTCTTCAGAAATGCCACAAGTAGTGTGCAGGCAACCCTGTGGCCCATGGTGAGAGTCACCTGCATAACATCCTGACTAGTTGTGTTGAGGGAAAGACAGAGTGTCCATAGTGTTCTTGGGGCAGTGGGGAGTGGTCTGGATATGTCCAAGCAATATCCAATAGCCAAGCAATGCTGAATGTCTAAGCAGGGCAGAGCTTGGTTGTAGGGCATTTGATAGCAGTATTGGTGACATGACAGTTAAATAATGAATTGGCTGTAAAAGGCTTTTGAAAAAATAGGAAGAGTATCAAGGGGAGAGAGAGTGAATGTTCCAGAAGCAGAGGACATGTGCCCCTCTGGAGAGCACATCTCCCGCAGTGACCAGATAGGAGTCTTGTCCTTTATCCAATGTTGGATGCCTTAAGAGGTGGCTAAGAACAGCTCCCAGAAGTGGAAGCGGGGGGGGAACAGGATAATCTGCCAAGGCCAGCAGAGAAGGCCTCTGAGTATTTTCAGTGATGGACTGGAAACAATTGTAAAATTTTAATGGCTACTATTGTGGAGGACACAAATGAATGACTTGGTAACTGGGGAGGATGAAGCCCTGATGCAGAAGAACTGAACCATGTAGGGAGCTGTGCTAATACAAAATGATTCGTATTGCCCTGTGTACTTCTGGACACAAAACAACTGGTTCTGAGCAGAGGATTTCATTAAAAGCTACTTTCTGATCAATGTGTGACTTTTTTTTCATGACAAGAATCATAGAATCATAGAATTT
>NW_008659749.1:0-908 GCF_000695815.1 Acanthisitta chloris | reverse complement strand
CATTAAACAGAGATAGCCTCCTGAGGGCGTTATCAGGGATGAGCCATGGTAACCCCCTGAGGGAGCCATCAGGGATGTGTAGGACATAACAGCACTGCCCCACCTGCTTTAACGGCTTGTGAAGATGATAATAGAATACATATTATTTGTTACACTCTACATTGTAACCTAGGACACATTCATTTAACATAATAAGACTAGTTGCATATAATTTCATTTTAATTCTCGGATAAGAGAATTGTGTCAGATTTCATTTAGACTTATTCTTTCAGAGAATTCCAGAGCCCTGAAAAAAGACAACCAGACAGAAGACAATGACGCAGTCTGAACAGTAAGTGCAAGATTCGGCCTCCAGTTCTTGTACATAAACCCAGTCCACCAATCCTTGCTCAGTTCCCTTGAACAGCAATGTGGGAAAGCAAGCAATGGTTTCATTTGCACTAATATTCATAGCTGGATTCATATCTTCTGCCTCAAAATGTAATACTTGCAGAACTGAAAAATGGCAGAAGCTGCAGCAAGGAGAGAAGGGATATACAGGGTAGGAGGGGTGGATGGGTGGCTCTGTGTCAGAGCTAGAGATCAGTAACTACAAGACTGAGTGCCTGAGGGTCAGAACTGGGAGGAAGGCCAACAAGGCTGACATCTTGGTGGGAGACTGTTAGAGACCACCCAATCAGGATGATGAGGGTGATGCTTTATTCTACTGGCAGCTGGTGGAGGTCTGTGAATCACTGGCCCTTGTTCTTTTGGATGAATTTAACCTGCCGGATGTCTGCTGGAAATTTAATACAGCAGAGAAAAGACAGTCTAGGAGGTTCCTTGAGCACATAGAGGACAATTTTCTACTCCAGCTGGTAGACGAGCCTACCAAGGATGGAGCCCTTCTAGACCTGCTGTTTGCAAAC
>NW_008659748.1:37184-52813 GCF_000695815.1 Acanthisitta chloris | reverse complement strand
ATATATACTGCCAAGTGTATACTGTGTAGCTGAATTTTTAAAACTCAGAGTGATCATGTAGAACATAGCAACTTTCCTCATAATGAGATGTGCTTTTATGAAGCAATTGAATCTTACTTTGCTTCTCAAACTGTAATCTGCTGTTTCTGAAGATCGATGTGAAACATAGTGACCCTGCATGACCTATTTGAATTTAAGCTTCAGTCCTCCTTTCAGTTATTTATTTATCTGACTGGACTTGTAAAACTTTTTCTGCATTTTTTTTCCTAGGGTGGAGGGAGGAAGTTTATACAGCTGAACATCCTTTACTTTAAACTGTTCCTTCAGAAAGTATTTGTATAGCAGCTAAAACTTGTAGATGAAAGAGGCTTACTATTTCAGCAAGCACACTATGAAACTAGAAATGTGGAACATTTTTGCATAGGTGGATTTGCTAGTACAGATGTATGTTGTCCTCTCATTAGTTTTTCAGCTGTGCTCTAGGAAAAAGCACATTGCCATGCTACTTTAATGTGCTGTTCGCTGTTAAGTTTGTCTTGGATTGCAGTATGTGGTCTAATTGAAGCTTTCTGGAGGAAACTTTATTCTGCACCCAGTTCCTCTGTGGGTTACACTAGTTTTGTATGTTTGTGCAACTGCTGATTTTCTTCACATGAAAGGGAGGAAAGGGGAACATGATTGTGATAGTGCACTACCAAGGTATTAGCAGCTATGACTTTAAGAATACATACGCAGTTTCTTATGGGAGGGAATCAAAACTCAATTCTTGCAGTGATAACCTCTGTACTTGCTCAGATGGTTCTGTTTGCTATGTTGTGTTGAGCTGTCCTTGTATGTGTCAAGCATGATTTAAGTATAATTTTGAATTTGGTTAGTGGTTAGACTTGTGCATCCAATAGTTTTGGTACTTCTGGTACCCAGTGGAAACCCATGGTGGTAAGACAGCAAATATTTAATGAATAGCTCTGCATACTTGTTTATGCTTTCCCCACTTTACAAATGGCTGCCCTGATGACAGTGTTAAAATAGGCAGTGGGCAGAGAAATCTGCTCATGTAGGAACATGCTTCTCATCTAATTATGTAGAGATGTAGCTTGTATAATGTGATACACACTTGAGTTTTTGGTAAAGATTTATTATGTTCTTCAGTGGTCAGACTACGGCTTGCTTTTAAGTTTGGAGAAACAAAGTTTTCCTTAGCTGGCTGTTAATCTTTTTTAGCGCTTGAGGGCTAAATCCTCAAAGGGTGATATAGGTATGCAAATTCAATTCAGACTTGGCTGCCAGTGAACTGAATGGTATCAAGTTGGAATCTTATTTTTCTTTCTTTTTTGTTTAGATATTGAAGAAGGATAAAAAGCTCCTCAAAGGTTTGGAAGGTTGAATGTGATCAGCATGAAGAGCTTAAAAGCAAAGTTCAGGAAGAGTGACGTAAGTATTTCTGCTTAGTCTGACTGCTCGTTTCCATGCTGGAAACAAGTTCTTCGCTCCCACCTTGATAAGCTTGTAGGTTAATGAATTACAGAGAAGAAAACCTTTTTCCAAGCACAAAGGCAACAGCTGAGTACAGTATGGAGTAGGCTGTTCTATTCCTAGTGCAGTCCTCTGTTATGCAAATTAACAGCATTTCACTACCATGGTCCCCATAAGTGAATCATACACATATTGTGGGGTCTGCAAAACTTCTGTTAGATTGTGCTGGTGCCCAGACTGAAACTTTGTTCTTGGTCTAGGATTACGCCTAGTAAGGACTTTACTACCTGGTCATATTTCTGTCTAAACGTAATACCATTCTTATCAGTGTGGTGTTTGAGCACTAAACGAAATGTCTCCTCAGTCTGTGGCATGTTTTCTTTGTCAGCAAGAATACAGAAATCAGCTGAGCAAGTAGGGCAGCTGTGGTTTATCAGTTCCAGTGTGACAGGAGAGGTGGGTATGAGGCTGGAACAGTGAGCGAGACATAAATATGGAGGTCCACAGGAGAATCTTCAGAACAGTATTTTAGAGAGACATTAGACTGCACATTGTGTTTATGTCATGCTAGTAGTAGTAGTATCAGTGGAGACCCAAGCTTCCACTTGTATAGTAAGCATACTTTCCTCGGGGTAGTTGAACTGCTGTAGTCCAGTCCTGTTTTTGTCCTTCTTTTCCTACTACTACTCATTCCAGCTTCCTGTGCTGCTAGTAAGCAGTCAGTGAAATAGGTGATTTTGTGTTTAATTCATTTTCCAGACATTGTGTAGAATTTGTAACAAATCTCCATAGTCTGTGAAGAACATAGTGTTTCATTCCTCATCCTAAATTTTTGTGCTGCTTTAAAACAAGTGATGTAGTGTTTGTCATGGACAGATTTGCATGGGGTCATGGAGCTGCCATGCTGGATAAAGGTGCTTAGGTTTGAAAATGGAGCTTCTTCAGCAGTTTTGTTCTCCGGGAATAAAATTACCCACTGCTCTCAGTGTGTGCTTTGATGTAAAGATGGTTTCATGGCATACCATTAGAGTGGTATGTCTTTAGCCAGCCTGTAATGCACTTCAGTAGTAGTGAAGGAGAGTTCCTGTTGAGGTGTAACCTGTAGGTGTGCTGGTTACTGCTTAGAAAGACTTTTGAGCTACAGGTTACCTTTTGGTGCAGCTGCTGGATGCTGCACGTGTTCAGTTTAGCAAGAGCTGTTTCTCGAGACTACCTCTATAAACAAGCTAAATAGATCAACCAACCTTTGTTTTCTAGAATATCTAGAGTATTCTAGAAATGCTCTATTATTTGGGTGCAGAGGGAGACACTTTCAACGATTTGAGTGGTGTTTGCCTTTTGCTAGTCACCAGACTGAATCATCCAGAAGTACAGTGTCTTGTGCCATTTCACAACAAATAAAAATAATATCACAAGTGTCTGGTGTGTCACCTAACTGAACATGCCTTTCAATTTAGAACTGCTAAAGTTTTGTGGTCAAACATCGTTGCTCCTGCTGCCATGAGTAGCAGGAATTGCTATTTTGAGTTCACCTACACCAGTAAAATTTTTAATAGGCACCTGCTTGAGTAATGAGAACAGCCCGTTGGCTAATTTATGAACACATTTGGCATTATGGAAGGTAGGTGTGCCCATGTGCCAGGATGACTTCATTCACGCTTTTATGCTGGTTGGCTGGGCTGCTACTCTAGAACAAAGGCTAAGTGACATGCGCGATGAAACTAGATCTTGCTGTAGCTAGTGCAGCCACTGTTATAAATTGCACTGGTTCACTTATTCCTTATCTGTCCTTGTTATGCCTCTCCCCAGTTCCAAGTAAAGTTTGAAAGTAGTTGCTGTTTTGATACTACTGCTGTCTACTGCCTGGAGACAAAGTTGACCACAAAGGATTTTTCAGATACGTAAAATCTAGATATGCAGCTCTGAGAGCACAACAGTCTAAATCCGTGACAGTCTGTTTTCCTCTGTTTTAAAGCCAAACCTTAAGGGCATAATTCAAAACTACCAACAGGAGCTGTTCTGTATTTTGTGCAAGATAAGCAAAGAAAATTATCCTGCTCTTTAGTTTCCAGAAGCTGCCCTTAGCTATAATTTTTGAGGAGGGGAAAGAGGAGGTCATTTTAATTGGAATTAGTTGTATTTGTATCTCAGTTAATAACATGTGGTAACTGCTTTTGGATTGGGGATAAAGGTAAACTCAGCAGGGATGGAGGGACTATTTTTCGCATTCCTTTCTAGACGAAACCTTCAATGCATTGTTTCTTAGAACTGAAGTTGTCTTGGGGTAAGGAACAGTACCCTTTTCTGTACCCTCATTGTTAGCATAAAAAAAGAAAGAGTGGGAGGAGGAGGAAAGAAGTCTTCAGCTTGTGTGTGAGAAACAGGAATTGCACAAACACTTCACCAGAAGTAAGACTGGTAACATAAAACTCTGTGCTGGAATGAAGATGGCAGAGGAAACTTCACTGATGTATTATAGCTCTCTAGGCTTTTCTGGAGTGGCTGAATTGAAAGTGGGTGCAGCTGCTGATATTCATGCATACATCTCAGTGTCCCTGTCACAGGGCTTTGCTTTGGTGCTGTAGTGACACCAGTCTTGCAGCTTGTGAAAGAAGCATCCCCACTCCCTCTTTTTACATATCTGCTCTTTTTGTTTTGAGGGTATTTGACCCTGCAGTGAGTTAGTTCAAAGACAAAAAGTTATGGAAAATTACTATGTGGGGTGAGTTTCAGGTGGTTAACTCTGTCTTACCGTAGGGTCAGCCCTGAGAGGAATGGTGAAAAGAGGAACAGCAGGACATCCCTTTCTGCAGCTGTTGCTTGGCTTAGCTGCATTGTCAGATCACACCTTGAGATTATTGGCCTAAAAAGCACAAGGGTGGGCATGCCAACAAAGAAGTTGCAGGAACATGCAAGTAAATAAGGCTGCTAATTCAGATAGTTAGTAGAATTTATGTAGTCCACAGATGAGACACAAAAGTAGACTCTCAGGTGGAAGAGTGACTCCTAACTTCATGTGTTTGCTGCTCAGTTTCCCTGTATCTCACCTGATTTACTGTGTGTGAAGCCAGTTCCATTAACTGGAGAATCTTTTGTCCTTGACACACTTCATCGCTGTGAAATCCTTCCTCAGGGTGACTGTTGCCATGTGAACATGTGTATTTGGCGAGGAGGAATGAGATTTATCGCTCTGTCACAAATGACTATTGTCAAAGTGTGATGTGTAGTCACAGGGGGATGCTTGTAGACTAGGAATCAGTGAACAGGATTCCTAGGTGGGAGTAAATGCCAAGACTGGAATCTAAGCATTGGATGTGCGCACTAAGAGTGTGTAGACAACAGAAGTTGTACTTATGTCTCAACAAAGCAACAAGTCTCTTCTGGCTGAGAAGCTGTATTTTCTCCACTCTCCTCATCTCGTTTCTCATTATCAAACTCAAAACCTGCTATTAAACCCTTAAAAACTGACCACCTAAAAGGATGACTGTTTTAATTGTTGCAAGAGACTATTGCATGTAACAATTGAAAAAGTTGGTATAGTAATACCAGGAACTATCACTTCACAGCTTGAATTTCTTTATAGACAGTCCATAGTTTATTCGTACTATGGAGAATGAATATCTTTACCCAGTAAGACAAAAGTTCTTCACTGTTTCTGCTTGGAAAAGCAGATTTTGAAATATCCCAATTGAAAAACCCCAACAGAGCTAATGATGTCTTATTAGGCCTTATTAATATTTGAGATTGGAGTGTTTTCTGTAGTAATTAGTGAGTTTGTGTCCTGACTACAAAAGCATCTAGAATCTTAAACAGGCATATGATGGCAAAGTGGATTTTCAAATGTGCAAAGATTAAGCCTGTCTAAACATGTTTTGCCTGCTTCTTAAATACATCAAGATGCTCATAAACATTTTTATGCACCTACACACATTTAAATATCTAGCTTTTTGATACAAAGATGATGTAGGAAGCTACGTGGTCTGTTTAGGTAGGTTTGGTTTTAACTCTGTTCTTGTTTATTCTAGAAAAGGCATATTGTGTGAAGGCTGTGATTGTTTGGATTGTTTTCACTCTCTTATATCTACAGGCAAAAACTGAAAAGTTTTAGGACTGTTTTGTGTGAGTATTGGATATCATCTGTAAACCAAACATTGCAATTTGGCAACAGACCAATTTTCTTTTAATTGCTAGCTTGTTGACAGACAAGATGAAGATTAGAATTGGGATTTGTTTCCAAATTTCTTCAATACTGAATAATTATAATGCTAGAGTGTCTTTTAAAATTGAAAATTGACTGTGCAGTTCAGCAGAAAAGGTAGCTATTGTCAGAAGCAGAGCCAAGACAGGCTGGGATTTCCCAATGCTAATTGCCAGCTTTAACTTCTGGTATTTCTGGAAATGCTTATTTGTTGAACTATCATGCGGGGGTTGAAAAGTTTGTAGTTCTTATGAAATTTTCTGCTTTTTGGCCTTTGGTTTAGTCATTGTTCCATTAATCTCAAAATGCTGAGGTATGTTGTAGTGTAAAATCTCTGTCTTAATCTAGACAGTATGCTAACTAAAGCTTGGCGCTGTTTTTGAAGGCCAGATTCTAAGTAGTGGGCTTCCATTTAACAGTTTTTAAAGTATAGAATGCTATGTGGGGGGTTGGAATGGAAAGGTACATTGCTGGGATACATTCTGTTGAAATCCCTCTGTTCTCATGTGCTCTGGACTGAATGTGTGGGAGAACAAAACTTGGGTGGGGCAACTTGAAAAGTAATGAAACAGTATCTGCTTTAAACGGCCCATAAATTGTTTTTTCCACTGAAAGCTAAAATTAAGCTAAAAAGTTGCATGGGATTGAAAACTGCAGTATCCACTCTGTGTATGTATGCTACTTTCTTTCAGGGTAGTTATGAGAAAAAAACCCCACCTACAAAGTTCACTTTGGCAAAAAACATGAAATTGCAGTGTTGCCTGATTACTGTACACAATTATTTTAAAAATGAACTGCTGAAACTTGCTTTTTTTCAGTGTCCTGCTTTTACTGGGTGTTGAATTAAATCAGCTTCTAACACATCATTGTGATTGTAGCTTTCACTCAGTTTACTGTGTTCTTCAATAATACTGTTTGATTCCACTGTACAACGTATGGAGGGAGACTTGATCTCTGGAGTGTATAGACTGTCCTCCTTCCCTCCATCTTTAAGACAAGTGCTGTGGCTCCTGATGCTCTCTTTCTCTATCAAGAGTCAAGAGTTCTACCTTCCACTTCGTTTTCTGCTCCAGAGCTATTTGGCTTCATGCCTCCAGTTCCGGACAGCATAAGGCTCTGATCTAGTCAGCTTACACTCCCAGCCAAAGCTTAAATGCTTTCTGCAGGAAAGAAATTAAACATGTTCTTAGTATATTAGAGTAAGATCTGCTGCCTGGTCCAGACAGTCAAATGTGAACCTCTTGTCATCAAGCAGTGTATTTTCTTTATTACTGACAATAGGAATGTCCTCAGAGCACTTCTAAAATTACCTAGTTCGGGGGAACTGTAATTCTGGTGATCTTGTGCCCTCTGTGAATCAATGTCAGCCCATAAGTTATGAAGTATCTCTTTTCATGGTGGAAAGAAACTGTAATGGAGAGGGCAAGATAGACAGATAGATAAGGGTATGGGAAAGCAGAAGGGAAGTGAAAACATCTGAAAGGGAGGAGAAAGGAGGGACAGTTGAAGCTGTAGGGTTAGAGTTACTATTTTGGTAACTGTTCTGTGAGAAGGAGCAACTGGGCTCTTGTGGGTTGCCTGCTGATGGTCTGTCTCTGGATGGGAAAGTACAAAGCTTTGGCAGAGTGTTTGAGGCTAGATAACTTGCAGATATGCTATAAACAACCTGCAGCATCTCCAGTAGTTGAGATGGAAAGGAAAGGGTATTGGTTAAAATGAGAACTGTGCTGTGGTGTTTGGAATTGTAGCAGACAAACCTGAGTTGGAGTTAGCTTACCTTGAATAAACACAGTTTTTTCCTTTTTTTCCCTAATTCTCCAGGATTATGAAATGAGAGTGAGTAGGAAGAAGAAAGGCAAATTGACTTATACCAACTGGAAAAAACTAGTAGTTTTAAATATATTGGTAACAAGAAAGGAATCTTTGTGTGGAAGCATTTCTTTTGTGTCCCTTTAAACAGAACACTGAAGTTCAAAGGCCTGAGTTTGGAAGAGCTGGAAGAAAAATGACTGTAATTGTTAAATTGATTTGTTTATCTCTAGTAAGATTTAAATGTAAAGCAAAATAAATTTAAAAATTGTAAATGAGCAGTCTGTGTGTTCTTACTGTGGTACACTATATCCACTCTTCCTTTTTGGCACTACTCATGCCTAGTCTGATCTGTCCAGCTGTCGAAGTTGTCAGTAAAAACTAATGTCAAGGAGAGGATTTAATGAATGGTCCAGTCTTTGTGTTTGAAAGCTGTTGTCCTGGGTTTTTTTTGTTCATAAAGACATTTTGCTGTGAATATCTGCTGTAATATTAACTAGTGAATATACACCCACACATTTTATTTCAGTGGAGATGTTTTGCTTCCTTGCACATTGTCACACTTGCATCTCACTGAGGTGTTCTGCATATGTATGTTCTGACTATCTATGAAGCTTAAGCATAGAGGAGAATCAGGGTGTCAGTGGACACTCTTCCCAGAAAGTGGGAAGTGTGGACTTGTGTAGTTATTCTGACTAATGAATGAAAGAAAAGCTATTTAATGGGCTGTTTTTCCTACTTCTAAACCTAAATGATCTAGATGTAGCTGCAGCCTTAAGCTTTTAAAAATACTGTTAACATTGTACTGGCAAAAGCCATTATAGTTGAATGCATTTTAACTATAGCTTCAAGTTGTCTTAATTTCTTAGACTCACAGCTTGTATCCACATTTATTGTTAGCATAAGTACTGTCT
This sequence comes from Acanthisitta chloris, assembly GCF_000695815.1. Lineage (NCBI taxonomy): Eukaryota > Metazoa > Chordata > Aves > Passeriformes > Acanthisittidae > Acanthisitta > Acanthisitta chloris. Next base: position 44,419 of record NW_008659748.1, on the reverse strand, counting down.
CTTCCTGTATTTAGGCTGTTATGTGGACTTTATACTTCACCTTTAAGTATTTTGAGGTAGAAAACTCTGTAAGTGGTGTTCTTGTTTTGCGTGATGCTAGTGCTACTTTATACTCTTTGGATTTTGAGAGATGACATAATATAACTAGCAAAGCATAATCTGCAACTCAAGCTAAATTTACTGCTCTACAGCTGTCTGAGGGGAGTCTCATTCCCCAGATATGCTGTGTGTGTATATTTTGGATGAAATGCACAGTTAACTGGCCAGAACACTTGCATTGACTTGATTATAGTGATAGAAGCAAAGGTGTTTTAATAACTTTGCAAATAGTGTGGTTACCAGTGCATACATATGTCTGACATACCTGTGTGGCTCAGTTCATGGGTGCATACCTCTTTTCTTTCATCTTTGTTTCTTTGCTGTCTGTGGTGGAAACCTCTTAGGAGTCTTGTAAACTTGGGTAACCTGTTTGCTTATCCATACCCTGAAACAGTGCCCTTTGAAGTCAGAAGAAAGGCTTAAGTCTGGTTGACTGAGCATTGAATCAAGAACCAAAACCAGAATTCTGGCTCCGTGGAGCAGGTTGCCCAGGGAAGTGGTGGCGGTGTACAAGACCAGGTTGGATGAGGCCTTGAGCAACCTGATCTAGTGAGGAGATGTCCCTGCCCATGGCAGGGGGTGTTGGGACTAGATGATCTGTAAGGTCCATTCCAACCCCTAAAATTCTATAATTCTGTGATTCTATGATGCATGTGGAAGGGCTCCACTGAGGCATGGATTTCTCCTGGGTCTGGCATAGAAATAAACACGGCTACTGAGGATGCTCAGATTGGTGGGCTATCCACCAGTGGCTTCTTTTGAGGGTCTGGAGTAGACTGAATTTGTGTTCTCCCACCCTTTTTTTATTTTTCCTCTGAGGGTGATTGCTTATAATATGATGTGATTCTATTCAATAGGAACAATGGCAACCCCTCAGTGGTCTTGTTCTTTTGATCTGTATTTCACATATATAATTTATAGGTATATAGAAAGTTTAAGGCACCACTTGAGGTGTAAATGAACTTTAGTATCTTCCAGGAAGTAAGCAACAGTGTGAGCACACATTGTTAGCTGTTGCATCACTTGTGAGCAATTTTGCTGTACACTGCAGCTGTAGACAGATTGGCTGCATTTTTAAAGCACAGGGAGCTGCATCAGGCACAAACACTTTATTAAGCATTAAGAAAAGCTATAGTGCACTGTCAGTTTTGTCTTACGTTGTTTTGCCTTTGTTGCTTCTTGTCAACAGCTACAGAATGGGGAAAGACATTGTGTAGTAATGCAATCAGATTTAAAGCTATGAATCTATATACAACCCTTTCAGTAGTATATGAGGGAATTTGGTTGAAGGCAGTGGTTTGTAAGTACAGGTGTAGAAGCTGGTTTGTCTGTAAATGTATTCTTGACTTGGAGATTGATTCTTAAAGGTTTGGCTTGGAAGGGGCATGTGAAGGTCATCTATTCTAACCCAGCTGCAACGAGCAGGGACATCTTCAACTCGATCAGGTTGCTCCAAGCCTGGTCTAGCTGAAGTTGCGTGTTTCCAAGGATGAGGCAATCTACAGCCTCTCTGGGCAGTCTGCTCCGGTGTTTCACTAGCCTCATTGTAGAACATTCTTTCCTTATATCTAGTCTCAGTCCACCATGTTTGAGTTTCAAACCATTACCCTTTGTCCTGCTGCAACAGGCCCTGCTTAAAAGTCGCTCTCTGTCTTTCTAAGTATCGAAAGGCTGCAATATGTTCTTCTGGAGCCTTCTCTTCTCTAGGCTGAGCAATCCCAACACTCTGTCCCAGCCTGTCCTCCGAGCAGAGGTGCTCCAGCCCTCTGATCCCCAATGGGTATGTGTCTTTCCTATACTGAGCAACCCAGAGCTCTGGGTGGGGTCTTACAAGAGTGGAGTGGAGGGGCAGAATCACCTCCCTTGACCGGCTGGCCACACTGCTTTGGATACAGTGCAGGATAGGTTGGACTTTCTGGGCTGCAAGTGCACACTGCCGGTTCATGTCGAGCTTTTCATCCACTGGTACCCCCAAATCGTTCTTCACAGGGCTGCTATCAATCCATTCGTCCCCCAGGCTGTATTTGTACTGGGGGTTGCCTTGGCCCATGTGCCGGACCTTGTTGAACCTCATGAGATTTTCTTGGGCCCACTCCCTGAGCATGTCCAGGTCCCTCTGGAGGGCACCCCGTCCTTCAGGCATGTCAAATACACCACTCAGCTTGGTGTCATCTGCAAATTTGCTGGGGGTGCATTTGATCTCACTGTCTGTGCCATGGATGAAGACAGGAAGCAGTACTGGTCCCAGTACAGACCTCTGAGGGACACCACTCATCACTGATCTCCATCTCGACATTGAGACATTGATCACTACCTTCTGGATGTGGCCATCCGGTCAATTCGTTATCTACCAAACAGTTTGTCAAATTCATACATCTCCAGTTTAGAGAGAAAGATGTTGGGGAAGGCCATGTGTTGACTACATTATTTCTATGTGCTTATCAGGGGAAGAAGGAGGACACTTCCCTTAGCTGGGGCTAAGGGAACCTGAACAACATCTTGCATGCTTATGCCTTGACATTGTTGATGAGAAGGACTGTGAGTCCAAGCTGTCTTGGAGTGTATTACTGGCACAGTAATAGCATACTTAAGGGTGAGATTTTTGTGGATTTCTTTTTGACCACCCAACTGTGTACCCATCCCACTTGGTACAAGCAGTCTGTTGCTCTCTACTTTTGCTGGATTTGTCTTGCAGCTGTCTCAGCATCATGTGTCAAAGTGTGGCAAGTACGACATGCGGCAGGTGTGTATCCCTGCAGTTCTGTTGGAGTAGGTGCTGCAAACAGGGCTATGCATGTGAAGCACTCTACAGCAAGGAGCTGCCCTAGGCTTCATGTTGGGCAGCAATTTTTTTCCAGTAGTGAATACCACTTCTTTAATGCATATGTTGTTTGCTTGTAAACTTGGAGTTGCTCAGTGTGTTTTGGTTTTGTTATTCGTAGTGTAGGTTCCTTGTTTGCAAGCCAGGTCTCGCTTCAGCTGGATTGCTGTGCTGGTTATTTAGCATGTTGTACTCTCGAGAGGAAGGTTGTGTTATCCATGTGTTTGTGAGGAACATTAGCTCAGATTAATGTCACAGCAAAAAATTCTTGAAGATTTCCTGTGGTGTTGCACTGCTGCTATCTCCATTTACCCAGAGAATGGTAAGATACATGAGGTCAGATGTAGGCTGTTAGTTTTTTATGTTTGTGAGTAATTTTGCTTTCCTTAGAGGGTCATTTTAGGGAGAAAATAATTTATATTAATTTATATTGCTTGCTAAACTGTGGTATAGTGAATAGGATGGGTCCAACATGAGCAGTGTGTGGGGAAAATGGCTACAGGTAAGTTTCTTCTGCCGGAGGGTGACCATTGGTTTCTGTTATATCACCTAGGATTTTGAGATACTGTATGCTATGTTTTTTTCTCATTTTTAAATGTGGTTGCTTGCTCAGTCATTGCACATTAGGTGGTAAACTCCAAACTTTCTTTATTATTTTCTTTTAATTTAGGCTAGCTGGGTGAACAGTGGACTCTCCTCTGGCCATAGAATCTTGTGTCTAGACTCTTCTCAGTCACTAACTCCTTGCATAGTTTTGGGCAAATGAGCAACTACTGCTGCTGTTTCAGCCTGTAAAATATATAGTATCTGCTTCATTTAGCTGTGCAATGTTGAAGGGAAGGCACCCAGTCCAATTTGAGAATTTCTGACACAAAATGTAAGAATATTTCAGAGACCAGGAAGGTGAGTTTACTAAACTAACTTGTAGCTGAAATGTATTTGGCAGTTTTTACTGGGTTTTTTCCTTCTGGTAGCATAAGAATGTAATTGTTATGCCGTGGTGTATTTTTCCCAATCCATACAAGGGAGTTTCTGTATCTGGAATTTAGATTTACAATCTGCTTCCCCCCATCCATGTCCCAGTGTATCATGATACTTTTAGGTGAAGGTCAAGTCACTTTACAGTTTATTCTTGAAATGCTAAGTTGCCTGTTTGCTGCAATGGTGGCACCGGTTGAGCCTATCTATAAGCTAACAAGAAAAAACCCTACTATCCAGAAATTATATATAAATATTGCACAATGATAGATTTCTTCCTGTTCTTTGGCAGTAGCAGTTCTTGCACTCATTCCCCTCTCCTGTCTCCTGGATAACTCCCATAGGTTTAATAACTGTGGTTGGGGCAGAATTAATTTTCTTAAATTTATGTTTCTGTTTTTAACACTAATAGTTTTTCTGTTGTTTGGGTCCCCTTTCCCCACCCCCCACATCCACTGGGCTGTAGATTACCTCTGTAGCACTTAGTATCTTCGGTGTTATGAATGTAGGATTGTTTCCTTTCTGTACATACAGCAAACAATTAGAAAATTACATTCTCTGACATAAGAAAAGCAAATTAACCATTTTCAAGTAGCTTGTACATGGTACATGCACTGAATGTGGCTGTAAACAAACTTAGCTCAATCTGATTTAGGTGGAGGGGAATGGATACTGTAAATCTTGCCATTGGAATTGACAAGCTCCTAGTTGAATAGCGTGAGAGCTGCCAATGTAGTGCAGTAAAGGAAAGAAAGCTTAGAAGACTTGAAGAAGGGCTCAACTCCACATCTTTCAATGCATTTTTCTGCAGCCTTGTGCAGGGGCTTGTTGTCCTACTTTCACACCTTAAAAATAGGGGAGAGATGTGTAAATATATTTAAATGGGGTGCTTGTGGTGGATAGAAAAGTAATTGTGCAGTGCTCAAATACTGTGGAAATATGAGAACTATGTAAATTCTCTTAAGAAGAAACAGTCAGCTTCTACCATGTCTGGACCAACTTCTTTCTCAGCTTTCTCAGACTGTTCTGACCTTGGTATGTCTGCTGGCTGTTGTTGTAAACTTCTGTTTCTTGAGTCTCCCCCTGTTTAAAATTGTTGGGTAGTTAGAGGAGATGCTGCTGTTGCACACTGCTGGAGATCTGACCTTCTCTGCAGGGCACTTAAGTTTGTCCCATATGTGTATAATAGGACTGCTGGAGGGTTGCCTGGTTGCTTCAACCAGTAAGATTTAGAGAGGTGATTTTTGGAAGCCATAAATAGCCTGGATGATAGTCTCTTTTAATGATCTTTGCTGAAAAGTCAAGACCTATGAATGTGGTGACAAGGTGCTCACAATTTTGTAGAAGCACACCTTTTACATTTTAGTAGTTCAATTGTAGAATCACTTCCAGTTTTTGTCAGTGTACGATCATGGTTTGACCTGGGACATATTTCCTCCTCCTGTTTTCAGTGTGTGTGGGATTTTGGATGAATTGTCACTTTTCACACACAGCTGAAATGCGTCTTCCTTTCAAGTATGTTTGAGTAATCCATAGTGATTAAGCAAAACAAGTAGGAAAGAATGTGATCTTGCTATATGCCATGATTGTAATGACCCCTTCTTTGAATTAAATCAGTTGTTTGTCGGAAGACTCATGTCTGCATAAGCACATGACATTGCTGCAGACAGGAAGTGCCCTAGTCTGTTGACCTCGTCTCCCAGGGAAAATCAAAGTTCTCATTAAATTAAAAAAACACAAAAGTACTCCCCCCAACTTGTCTTAGTGAAAGACAAAGGCAATAACATGTATAACCTCTTTTTTGTTATTTATGAGTGTGCAGAGTGTGCAATCCAATATTTAAATTGCTTTTAAAACTTTTTTTTAATGCAGCTGAAAAAAGTGAGGTCAGATATATTTTCTTAGGGTTATATTATGCTACACAAGGGTGAACAGGAAATGGTTTAAAGGAATGCCAAGAAGCCCCTATTCCCTAATCAATTCTCTTGTCTTCTTTTAACCAGCTTTATTTCACATTGCATGCTCTAGCTGCTGTGAGCATTTCTGGGTTGAGAATAGAGGTAGGTTTCAGTGTATTCTTAAGTTACATCATCCAAGTTTCTTTGCCTGCAATTTAAAGAAGAAAACTGACTGGATTTTAAATGCAACTGTGTACAGTTAGGTATGGTGAAACAGATCTTGCTATATGCATCTCTGATCTGCTAGAAGTGATAGATGTGCTGCCTTATTAACACTAGAAATGATGGTAGTTTAATGTGACAATAATACTCATCACAATTTCTGATCATTACCACTGTTTTCAGGAATTTTGCATTCCAATGTATGCAGTACAGTCCCCATTTATCTACTTTATTTCATGAATTCTAGTATGTCTCTTTCTAGCTAGGTTTTTTTTTTTTTCCAAAGCAGCTTTTTTTTTGTGTGTCTTCAAGTCTGAGACTGGAACACTGAAAAAGACCCAACCCCAAACCTTAAATATTGCCAAATCCATGCTCTTATGAACTATCAACACCAAATCAAAAGTCAGAAAACCCCAAACAAACCCAAACCAAGAGTTAAGTGTTTCTGTACCATACACTCACTGAAATGTTTAAGATTGTTTATAGCTCCTTGCTAGTTTTGCTTATTACTTATAGTCAAGTAACACAAAGAAACATCTTGTAGAAAAGAAAATTTGGAGTTGGACATTTCAAAGAACTGCAGGGGAAATAGCTTGCTTTCTGGAGATGCAGTGGCCTGTATACAGCATGTTCTTGGGCTTCCTGCTATTCATAGGTGAGGTAAGTCCCTTCCTCTATGGGGAGGTTGCTTGCAAGAGTAAGTCACCTCTTTATGAGGCTTTGAACAGATGTAATAAATGCTCTTCTAGTGCTTAGCTTCTAGTCTAAAAGCTCATAAATCTCTTCATACCCAATCTGGCTGATATTATCACTGGTGAATTTGGTGGTTGTACCTCTATTGCCTGGCTAATAGCGCAAGTCTTGCAAGTCTTTGTGAGTGCACTGAATATGCAAGGCTAAACCAGCAATGCACTAAAATTCCTTCACTGAGTATATGTGATCTGAATTTTTTATGGTCTTGTCACTTCATGAGTCATTTCAAACACATACACATAAGTGTAAGTTCCAAAACTAACCTACAGCTTATCTTAAAATAGCCTTAAATAGTCACATTAGACATTATCCTGTGCTCTTTCATACTTGGATATCAATCCAAGATGTCTAAAGTATGACAAAACTAGGTAAGCTGACCAGTAGTGTTGGTGCACATTCAGGAGTTTAAACTTACTAACATCCAGCTCCTGTCTTATTCAGAAGATACAGCTGCAACTTCTTCT
>NW_008659748.1:24435-37153 GCF_000695815.1 Acanthisitta chloris | reverse complement strand
GCAGTTCTGCTGACCACCTAGCTTAGGTGAGCTCTTGTAACAGTGTTTACAGAAGTCAGAAATATTTGCACAACAGTAATTATTAAAGAGGGGTAGGAGCTCTGGTTATGAAATCCATCACCTATAACAATAATTAACACAGAATGGTTGGGTAGAAGGCATGTAGTATGCTAAGAATCTATAATGAGGACTGAGTGCCTGCTACATGGTATCAAACCCCTGGTTGTCGAATCCTGTAACTCATTAGACATGTGGGCAGGACCTTATAATGAAATTAGGGGGTCTTCTCCAGCTGACGCTCATAATTCTAGACTTGATTTTCCATGCAGTTAATCCTTCTCAAATGTGTGATTTGTTGAAGCTTTGGATTGTAGGGCAAGACTCAAAATCATACCACTTCCTGTGTTACATGCCTCTCTCCCCCTGCATTTCTGTTCAGTCCTCTGTTCCTGGGCTGTTTTGGTAGGAGAAGGTATTAAGAGAGGACACGGACTACCGTTTTTCTTTCTACTTCAGGACTGTTCTGGCAAAGTCAGCCTGAGACCTTTGCTGGATCTTTACCACTGCTTGCCTCCTGCAGAGGTGGGGGGTCAATTCAGTCTCTCTCTGTGGGAAAAGGGTTAGGACATTTGAGACTGCCTACCACTGCTGAGCCCTGGAGAAAAGTTCTTGGTTGGAAGCAAAACAAACAAAAAAACTAAAGAAGAAAATATGTCTATTGACATGAAGTCTGAGTTTTATTTGAAGTAGAAAAATAGGAGTTTGCACTCATTCATCATCATCATCCATGCTCTGTTCCTTGTTTTCTCTTCAGCTGATAGTGGGTGGAGTTCAAAAGTATTTCAAGCTAGTCTAACTTCAGAAGACACTGACTTGAGAGTGAGTTACCATTGGCCTGGACCTCTATTGTCCTACTGTAACTTTGAGGATCTTCTTTGGCATTTCTTCATGTGTCTTCTTCACACTGCCCTTGAGGCATTGTGCTTACCAATAGATCTTAGTTGTTGTTACTGCTATAATGAAAAGCATCACTGCTAAGCCATGCCTTCTTCCCTATTTCCATATCCCTTTGCTGTTTCCCCCAGACTTATTGTGTGCGTATACCGCAGAAAGCTAGTACTGGGCCAGGATCTTGCTATGCTTAGTGCTGTTATTTTTATCTCCTCTTCTTCCCTTGCAATTTGAGGGGTTCCTCTGTTATAAAGTTTCATTCTAAAATGAAAACCACATTTCTCTCGCATAAAATACCAAATGCAGATGATCATACCTAAAAGAGACACTCTGCTTGTTTGTGGAGCAGTGGGTAAACATAATTTGTGCTATGCGGACTTGCTGAATATTATTAAATTCCAATCACCCCAGTCGATGAAAGACACATATTATCTGTTTCTGGCAAGAATTATATTGCATCTAATTAGGCCCAACTTTAGAACATAGCATTTCATGAGCAAAGTTAATTACAATGTTCTTAGTCTTTGTTACAGGAAAGCCTAGTGGTGGGGAAAATCAGCAGTTGATGTTAATTTGTGTTCTCTTCCTTAGTGCTTAACTGTCTCAGTGTTAGTATGTAAGCTTGCCGGTCCTGCCGTGCACTGCAGTTTCTGAGGAGATCGTAATTTCAGCTGGTGAGAATGACAGGCAGACAATCTTATTTCCAGGAGGGGAAAGCAGTATAGTGTTCGTGGAGTTCTCCGTCCTCAGTAGCTCAATAGAGAAAATGTTTTTAAGGGATTTAATCAACTGATTTTTTCTTGTGTGCAAGACGGTGGGGTGAAACATCTGTGGTTAGTGTTAAAGGTCCCAAACACATTTTATTTGAGATCTCCCTTACCTTCCTACTTGATCCCCCAATTTAAAACTCCTTTCCTAGCAAAAGGTCTGCCTCATTTATGTTGAAAATGTGACTACATACCCTGTAAATTTATAAGAAAGGAAAGTTACTCTTTTAGAAAACATCATAAGAGCATTTGCAATGTTTCTTGAGATTGGGCAGAATCAGTCTTAGATTTCACAAGGTCCTTTGTGAGAAGCAGAACTAGCAAAGTCTGGCCTCCCTGCATGATTGTTTTATATTCCTCCACTTCATCACAGTATCTGTGGTTTTCCCTCTCTGGCCTTCAGTGCCTGCCTTTTCTGCTCTTTCTCTGTTACATGTGTAGAGGCAACTCTCTCCCATGTCCTCTCATGTGCCTGCCAAGCATCAGTTTCTGCTGGGGGAGCTGTTCCAAATTGTTAAAGCAGGTAGTGCTGGTAGCTGTTTGGCCTTTGACAGATCAAACAGAACACTTAAGCTCATGCTGCAGCCTTTGGTGGAGGCATGCACTGTTCTTGTCAACATAATCACAGTTTTTCATGAAACTTGCATGAGCTTATTTATGCTAGAGACACCTCCTAGCTTTCAGTAGTCTTGGAATAGGTATATTGGTGTGAAATGATAGCATAAACTTCTTGGGGGTGTCAGGGAGAGAAGGAACTGACATCAAATTAAAATTTATTTCAAAATAAATAATTCTGGAACAAGGACAGAACTCTGAAACCTATATTTCTGAATTTGCTAAAACTAGAAATCTAGCCTTATCAAGGGCTGGAGGGTTCTCTTGGTCACAAAGCAGTGCTAACAGAGAGTTGCCAGCTGGGACCAGTTTTTGAAGCTGACAATTTATATTCAAGAATAGGGTTGTGGTTTCTGCCTATGCTAAATAAACTTGTTAGGAGATCCGATTCCACTCTGTAAAATAGATGGAATTATAAGAGTAGTGTCGCACTGAACTTGTTTAATAAAGCTGCTTAACATGGCTGTTCTGGAGACTGTCTTTGTTTCAGCAAGCATCTGGCAACACTTGCAATTTGAGAATAATCAAGGGTAGATTTTTTTTTTCTTTTAGTGCTTTGCGGCACTTTCAACCATGGCTGAAATGTTAGGATAAATTGAACTCTGACACACATCTGCCTGCGCCATTTCTTATAAATAGACTTCAACCTTCTGCTACATTTATTTTTTCTACCTGATATCATGCATGTTATGTTGATTGGCATAACCTCTGGTCAAAAGATGGTCATACTCTGACGTCGTCATTGCTTTGAGAACTTTAATGATACAACGCACATCCTGTTTTTTGCAACCTTTACACTGTTGCTGCAGACAAGAAATGAAAGAGAATAGGGTACTTTGTCATTGTCATAATTGTGATTTGTTGTATGAAACAAATTTTTCGCCTTTACCCTTCAGAGATGGAGATTACTAACTCTTACGCATCTGAAGATGCACGTGCAGCAATGCTGTCTGCCTGGTGTCTGCTCTGTTGAGGTTGCTGCCTCCTGCAACCTGTGAGAGCAGCAGAGGTTTTAGGGGAGGAAGTATTGAGATGACTTGTCTCAGGAGTCTTTGCCTAAAAACTGGCAGTGATTAGATAGTTTAGATGTAAAATGTGCATCTTCTGTACATCTTGCTGGCTTTCTCGGGAGCTTTTCCCATGAGCCTGTTACCTGGACAAGGTGCTGTAATCTAGTGTACAGTCAAGATGTGTTACTCTAATACCAAGACTCTCTGACAGATTCTTGCATCTCAGAGAAATACAAGTGAGGGGTGGACAAATTCTGCAACACAGATTCTGTGGAATAGCTTGGGAGATGCTCTTTCTTTGAGAATGAACTCTTCATGGTCTTGTTTGCTGCCCCTTGGCTCCCCACCTATCTTCTGAGATGCCCAGCAAGCAAATTGCTTCACTATAGGGTATTGACATTGATGTACAGATGTAGTGACTTTCATAATTTTTTTTCTCTCAAGCACACATGAATCTAAGTGCAAAAAAAAAGGATTGTTTAGAGCAGATGAACCAGAACAACTGCGGTAGTAGGTGCAAAGAGATTTTGCCCTCTTCTGTGGGGAGGTGTTGGGACTTGTAGCAAAATGTATCAAACCACGGTTGAGCTGTACTGTTTCTACTTGTGTTTCAGCAGTGCAGTTGTTTTTTGAGCCTGGTCTGATCTCTGGAATGACACAGAGCAAGTGATTGCCCATTGAGTCATCTGTGGCAGAGCAAAGACAGCAGGAGGAAAGTATGTTCTAAAAGCAAATCCTGAAAACTTGCATTCAGTGGTAAAAACAGGACTTTGCAGTGCTGCCCTTTGTAAAACACAAGCAGTCAGTGACCTCTTAATTAGTATACTTAAATGCCTGATGCAAGACACTACAAAGACCTTACTGCACAGACTTATTTTTCCTTCATTACTTGCAAGCTGAGTTCGGCTTGCGAGAAAAAGCTCTGGTTCCCATTTTCATCTGAAATATGAACTCTGCTTTACATTCCTGACCTGTAACAGAGCTATTTCAAAAACATGCTTTTTCTCCTCCAAAGCAGCATGTGTTGAATTATAATGGCCCATCCTGCAATGCAGACATTTTAATTTTCAACAGGCATGAACGTCTGCAAGGAGGTGAAAGTTCAGGGTGAGGGGGGAGACTAACTCAGAAAATATGAACAGAAATATGCTCCCTTCCCAACCCTCTGTCCTTTAGAGCATTCTCACTAAAAGAAATTAAAACCAGAAAGAATTTTGAGATGATTTTTATCTTGAGAAGAACTTGATGCCTGTTTGAGGTTTTGGAATGTAAGTCATGAATAAAAAGCCATCTTATGTTTGTGTACAACTTCAGAGTATTTAGATGGTGGGGCAAAAATACACCTTTGAGGGCTAAAAATAGATCTGTAATTATGTATAATATGCAAAGATAACTAACTGTTTTGCTTAACCTTGGCATTTTGGCCTAGAGAAAGGGTAGCCTTCTGTGACGGATGTTTTCCATTGAAAACATTGAAATTCTTCACGCCTTGTAAAGCATGTTGTCTGAAAGTTGTGTGCATGTTGTTGAGCTGGTTAATTTCTGCTGCTGATGTATCTGTCGCTCTATTCGTCTGGCTCTGTTCCAAGCAGTAGATGAGCTGTTTTTCTAATGGGAGGTGAAGTTCTTGCTGGTGCAGTGTGGTTGCAGCTTTCTGTAGTGCAGGGACTGAGCAGCCTAAGAGGTAGCTGCAGTGGTAGTAAAGGTATGAATTTTGCTGTACTCCTGAAAAACTTAAGAAAAAAAAGTTGCAAGTAAATAATGAGTTTAAATTGTAGTGATGGTTTAATTGTTGTAGAGTGCCGGAAACCTCTACTTGACTTTCCCAGAGAAGAAGAGTATCAGTGTTTTTGCAAAAACATATCCACATGTTACTGGAATAATGCTATTTGTCATTAGAGCAGTAGAGATGGCACATATCACTTGTACATCCTTAGGCAGTCTGATGAAGCAGGAAGATGTTACGTATTCTGACATAATAGGGAACACATCTCTGTTGAAAGGATCTACAAGTCCTGTTTGACAACACTGTGAACAGAGTTAAAGTGAGTCAGTGGAGCTGTCTGTTTTCCTAGAGCCTGATTTATGCAAGACTTCACTCCTTACAATTTGGTGGTAAGGATTCCTTTGCTTTAAAAAAGTGCACGTAGCGCATATGTTTTGATTTGTGAGTAGGTGAGCTGATGCAGAAAGAAAAGGCAGAAATTTAAATTTGGATCCACGTGTCTGTTAAGACGAAAAGCTAAAATAGGAGGAAATTGTAAAATCAATGCAATGAATTCTAAACAAATGATGTTTTCCTTGTCCTGGCCAGCCTGTAGCTTTTGTTGACCATGCTACTTTGGTGTATTGATTATCCATGAGATGTACAGGGATCCATGTGCCTTAATAATGGGTGAAATTTGTGTTCAGTATCCCTGTGGCAGTTTCAAAATGCATACATGGTGTATGCTTTTTTCTTTTTAATTGAGTGATTATAAATTTTCCCTTTCTTCTATCTGTCTTCATTTACTATGAAGTGAATGTTTTGAAAAAAGTTCATCATTTTGCCTTTTTGAAGATGCCTGTAGCTGAATCTGCTGTGTGAAACAGGTAAATACAGAACTTAAGCTAAGTCCAGCTGACTGTGGAAAAGGTCTGATAACACACTCCATCCTCCCACCTAAACTGTTAAAGAAACTGGAATGCTTTAACCATGCAAATCAGATACAATTGTACTATTTGAATGGATTCTTTGCCTCTTTTTTTTTCAGCTGTTGGTGCAAGAAATGCCCTTTTGTGCTGTCTTCAGAAACAGAACAAAAGTATTCTTGAATACTGTGCATCATCATAAATGTGTTGAACTCTGTTTTCATAGCTCTTTCCAATTCTCATATGACTGTTTATTGCAGGGCTCCACAGTTTATTTCCCAGATGCAAGTGATTTTAGCCTCAGTTTAGAAGGAGCAATTTCAAGATGAGTCTGATGTTCTGTTATTTTAAAAATAAACATGAGTATTAGTTCCAGCATGTGTCCCTAAATACCAACTCTCTGTCCCGGAGATCGTATTAAACCATTGAAATAACTGTCATATTTTCTACATTTGGTAGGAAGAAAGCTTTCACAGATGAATAATTTTGGTATGACACATATATGTTGTCTGTACAATCCCTAACAAAAACAAACAAAAAGCCTATGTGTGCAGAAGGTCCCTGTTGCACCATGGTCTTAATACTAGCATTAATACTTGGATCTCAACACAATTATTTCCTTCTTTACTGTATATTGAAATTCTAGTTATGCTGGGAGACTAGTTTAAGTATGAACTACTTTGATGTTTGTTTTCTTTTGTGTCTTTGTGTTCTGCTCAAGACCATAGAAACTCACTGCCTGTATGCAACAGAGAAAAAGTTTTGGTAAAATGCATCTTGAAAGTTCTGCCAGAGCTGTCTAGGAGTGGTCTCCAAGGTAACCAGGCTTTTCCTGACATAACTCAATAGCTCTATCTAAAATAAGTGCTGGTAGTGGCTGTCTTGGTGCAGTAGCAAGAAACATACTAGTTTTTATTGGGTGCAAGTAATTAGCTCTCTGCTTATGGTGCAGTGTTTTCTGTAAAGGTAATGTGAGACAGGCTCTGCAGTTCTGTGAAAGGGTTCAGAGTGCAGTCCCAAACTGCCAAGGTCAGAAGGGACCGTGTGTTGAAACATGGTTAACTTCCCGGGCTGAGAATAAATCTTTGTGTTTGTCTCCCCAGTGATTGCTCTTGCAGCCAACTTAAAAACAGAATTGACTTGCTTTGGTGGGAGATATGCATATGCAGACAGTGGAATATATAATGAAGCCTGGAGTTTTACAGGCTAAATATATACTACTTAAGCATAATAATTTTTGATGGCTTAAAAATAATAAAAATGTTGCGCTGCAGCCCCTAATTTTTCTAGGTCTACTGACATGCAAGGATTATTTTTATTGCCTTTTTATTGTGTGTTCCAGTCTCATGCAAACAGCATATGGATCATAAACAACATGGAATGTTATTTGGGAATTTACATTGAAATTCTATCGTTTCTGTTTGCAAAATGTGACGTCTCTTAAAATAGCAGTGGCATGACTGGTTATAATGCTCGTGGCAACTCAGAGCACGTATAGTGTGTCAGGATGTATGGAGTGTGTTGATAAAGCTCAGTTAGACTGGCTGTCATCCACTTTCCACTTCAGTTTTCCTGTTTGACATTAAATGTTTGGAAAACTTTTTGCATAGGCATAGAAATAAAAGAATGACGCATGCTAAAATAAAACAAAGCTAAGGAAGTGGCTAGCTACCCATGAAGCTCAATATTAATCTAAAACTTCTAATTTATTTCCAAATAGTGTAATATTCTCAAAATGTTTTTCATTTGCCAAAATGTTTGTTGTCTTCGTTAAAAAAACCAATGCAAAACAAACAAAAAATACCCCCCGGAAAAACTAAAAATTGCACACCAAAACAAAATCCCAAAACAAAATGAATTGGAATGGTGAAATTCTCCTTTCCCTCATTTATACCTGATGTTGATTCTTTCTTTTAATTTCCAGTGTGAAAAGCTAGTGCATAAAAACCTCAGCTCTTTTTAATATGCCGTGGAGACTGCAGGTAACCTTTCAGCAATCGTGAAGACTTGGCCCGGGGTTTGATGTCTTGTGCAATCAAGGGCATTTGCCTAAAAGAAAGTAGGACTGGAGATGGTCAGCCTGGAGTGAGCATAGCAGCCTGGTTTTACAAGGGTGAGCATAATAAAACCAGTTCAGTGGCTGGGCAGGCATTCAGCAAGCAGCCTGAGGCAACGTGTTGTGTCAGGGACTGAGTACAAAGCCTTGGACAGCTGCAGCACAGAGGTTTAATTTATAGTGACGTTGCAGGGTGCGTGCCAAAACTTTCCTCATTCCTAAGGCAACACTTTCCAGTGCATAATCGTTCGGCCTTATAGTGTTCATTGGAGATGTTGAAGAGCATTTTGAGTTTTTGTCTCCGAAGCAGATAGCAATGTTCTGTGGTGAGATTACAGAGGAATTGTCTGTTCACACTTCACTGTAATTTCCATAGTCACTACAGTAATATTACTCCCAGATTTTACAAATAGCAATATCTTCACTATAACCTTTTCTGAAAAAGTGGCAGAAGGTTTATTTCACTCTCATAGCTTTGTCAGCCTCTTCCCATTCAAACAACATGCTAGGCCAAAAATCTTTAAGATTTGATTTTTCAGAGGTAATTCCAGGGCAGTTGTGAAAGACTATGCAGAGTTTTCCAAATAGAAGTCTGTGATTTTTTTTTTTCCTTAATGCAGTGAAGATTTTTAGAAAGATAACCAAAACCTCGTAAGTGGTAATTCATGCTTCAACAGTTTCAAAAAATACTCCTTTTGCTAGCATGAGGGTCAAGTTCTTGAGAGTTTCCTTTTCAAATCCATGTTTAGCCACGTAAACAATACATTTAACTTTCAAAGTGGTTGGTTCTACGAATAGTTCAATATTTCAATAGTGGGGTTTGCACAGCATAAAATATACTTAATGTAAGAGGTGATAGTCTGCTGAAGTTGCATCCTTTCACAGTAAAGATGTGTCCTCGGCCTCTGTCAGAATGTCTGTTTTATCCATCCTTAGGTTTTTATTCAAACCCTGAATTAGTGTGGCTGTAGCCTGTCCTCGGGTTAGGCTTCAACCCTTGACACAAGTTATCATTAAAAGCTCTTGCCTGAAGATTATAGAAATTGGTGGTTTGGGCCCGAGAAGACCATACAATCAAAAGTATTCCAGCATTCTGCCTGAGGGTGGTTGTCCTGACATTGTGGTATGTCAGCATAGCCAAATCTAATTTAAATGCAAAGCTGACCTGTTGAATTCAAGTTTACTGCCTTGCTTTTCTTTGTTGTCTTTGGGTTCTTGAGAAAGAGTGGAGAGATTGGTACAGACCCGTAGTGTACAGGTTGCTTGACCACAGGAGTTACTTTCTTAGAACTGTGTTGGTGAGAGGAAGCACAGATGGAGTTGTAGCAAGTCTGTTTTTTTCTTTATACTTTTCATCTCACTACTGAAGAGAAGCAGCGTCATCATGTGTGGTTAGCCACTAGTTTAGGGCAGTGTTTCTATCATGACCAGGTCCTGCTGCCTATCAGACTGTACGGACACCAGTATATTGTTGGTTTTTGTTCTGCAGAGCAGGAGAGGGAATAGGAGCTGTGGTGCAAAATACAGTGGAGCTGAACAAATAGTTCTGTTACAAACAGAACAGAAGATTGAGAGTCCCTAGTTTTTTGTTTCCAGTAGTGCCTGTTGGAATATACCTAGGGAAGAGCAAGCACTGAGCATGTGTGTATAACTCTTCTCCATAACAATTTGCTAGATGCTTAGTATTTTCAGTTCAAACAGCCTCCTGTACATGAAAATTAATTCCGTGTAGGATCTCTTTTCCATGAATCCTTTTGCCTACTATACGTTCAGTCCTTCACTGAAGCCACATTAGCTCATTGTCTGCAACATCCTTGGAAAGGAGGTCAACAACTCTAGCATTGTCTTTCTGTTGTTTGCCTTTGACCAGGTTCCACTTTCATGTGATGATCCCTCACTGTACTGGAAGGCACTGAACAGTTGATTCCTGTCCACCTCTCCCATATTATTGCTTTTTGTTGGCTTTGCATCCGCCTTAACTAAGCTGAGGCACCCTAACCTGTTTGTTCTTCATATAAATGCTGTTTTGGATCATCTTTGTGCTTTTGAAACTTTCCAGTTCTAATGCAATTTTAGAGAAAGAGATAAATACTTCATTTTATTGAATACAGTCCATAGTTGTTCTGTTTTCTTCTTTATGCCTTACCTGATGACTCCTAACACTTGAATTTCATAGGAATTGAACTGGGAGTTGGGAAACATGGTTGCTTTGCCTGGTTCACTTGTGTAGGCATTTGGCTTCTTAGTTTCTGCTGCTTCTCTAAACTTCTTTGTTGGTATGGTTAAGTGTTCGTGCCCTCAGGGGGAAAAGGATACTTAGTGTATGCTTGAGCTGCCGGGGTCCAGTCTGTGTTGCAGAGCAAGGTATTGTAACGTGGGGGCAGTTGTAAGGTGGTGGATTTTAGAAAGGCTTTGGAGTAGTTATATATCAGTCAATCTCATGTAGTTTTCCCTTGCTAGTTTTGTCACTATGAGGAATACAACTATTGCTGCTTGTCATTTTTCCTTACCTTTCATGCTAGAATCAGTCTGTTTTTCTGGAAGCCTGACTTGAATTGTGGGTGTATTTAAATCACCTACAATAAAAATTGGAGGTTTTTTACAGAACTGTTAGACATGACATGCTTTGTTGAGGCATCTCTCTATACTTTTCTTAAATGACGCCTTGAATATAATGAAGAACAGAGTGATAAAAATGTGCTGAATAGTTACCATTAATTCCGAGGGATTATGTGAAATATTTGAATAACTGATTGCACATATTTGGGTAATTAATGAGTTGAAAATTACTTTACCTGTTATAGTTGATGACTCAAATTTCCTTCTCAGCAGTTCTTTTTCATTCAACCTTTACATAATATAGAAAACTATATTATTTGCCACTTAGAGATTTATATTCTTAATTGATGTGTATTATTTTCTTTCCTAGGTATTTTGTATGGTCAGATTCTTTTGGTTTGCAAATAGTCCTTTAAACTCTTTTTTCAAGAAGTTTCATGTCAATAATCGTGAAGTAGTAATAAACCACAGGTTGCTTTCAAAGTTTATAAAGGCAAATTTTTTTAAAGCTGCATTGCTGCAGAAAGTTTAACAACTGGTTCATTATACCTATTCAGCTGAGCAGTGTTTGTAACGATAATGGTGGATGCATTAATGTAGGTTTTAAGAGCAATACCCTTTTCTTTTCCAAGAGAAGGCTTAAGAATATTTATTTTGGAGTCTTCAAGAAAACACTGCTTATTTGTGTAACACCTTTTTAAAATAGCTAGCCAGATGGATCCAGGGAATGCTTGTGCATGTCACATATGTCTAACGCCTTTCCTTCCCCTGGGACCAAACTACATTACATCATATTTTATGATTACAAGTCAGAATTTTAGTGGAACTTGGCCATATGCTTGAGTCATCTGTTCTCTTCAGTTTTGGAAGGATTATACTAGCATCTTCAAAAGACTGTTAAATTTATTGGCTTTTTTAACCCATAAAATTTGGAAACCTTCTCCTGTCTCTGGCAATGAAAACTATCCCATTTTCAGCATATTATTTATATAATCCTTTGCAGTTATTAACCGAATCTGTTAAAGATGCTGTTACAGGATATGAAAAAAAAAGCTTGTATGATATTCTGGGTTTCCTATCTCATGAAGTGGAAGAGAACCCCAAAGATATATGATGTGGATTCCTAAAAGAAACCAAAAAACCCAATAAACACACATTCCTTGCGTTTTTGTCCTGATTCATAAAGCTCTTAGGTGTTATCTCTTCTTCCTTGAAGACTTAAAACCTATTACAAGTCCTTGCTCTCCCTCTGCTACTCTACCCTTTCACCTAAATTGTTGAAAAGTGTGTTTTGAAGAAGATAAGAATTACCTTGCCACTGACTGGCCATGTGCTCTTGGAAACAAGTCTAAATTCAGCAGTTATTCGTAGCTGTGGTGTTAGATGCACTCCATAGAATCCAGTATAGCCTTGGTGTGCAGTCTCAGTCTTTGAAATGTGTTTAGAGTAAACTGATCGTGATGGGGAGCATGACTAGGGATACAGGTCAGGTCCCTCTTACTTTTAAGTATCAATGGGGAAACATTTTATAAGATTTGTATTACTACTAGGCATTTCTTTCTCATGTCAGCCCTTCCATGAGCTGTGACTAATAGGTTAAGGCTGTAACAGGGATGTCTTTAATGATGGTAGCACAACCAGCCCACTTACTCAGGTTGTTGAGTTGCTGTGCGTGAAGTTTCTTGGTGTAGCAACAACAGTATTCATTACAGAAGAGGGATCAATACTACAACAGACAAGCCACTAGCAGCACTTGCCTTCATAACAGAAGAGTAACTTGATGATTGTGACATGCAAATATAGTTCAGCCTAGAACTAATTAATAGGAGGCAAGTGAATCTTTAATTAAAACCTAAAAAGCAGATGCCTGTTTCTGACTCTTGTCATCTTGTGTGAATAATCCTAGCATGTTTAGTGAGGTGCAGGGTATCCAAATTAGCAAAAGCACTGTAGCAAGAGGACTTAGCGCTCTAGGAAATCACACATGAATAAGAATATTCAGATGAGAACGGGGAAGGTTATTGATGTGCAAATTGGTACATTAATACTGAGCCGGGGTGATTGTGCCAGGCAGCAGATAGCACAAACGCTGATCAGACAGGCAGGAGCTAAACCCCCAGCACTGGCTT
>NW_008659748.1:2171-24339 GCF_000695815.1 Acanthisitta chloris | reverse complement strand
TGTGCATGGCCTTATTCATCCCTGTAGAGGAACAGAACTCCTCCTTCAGATGAGGCCTAAGGGAAGGAACCAGCGTGAGTTCCTTCTTGCTCTTTTCTCTCCTTTTGCTTGAGGCCTGCCATGTGTGGGCAATTCATGTTCCGCATACAACGAGTCTGACGCATAAAAGACTTGTCTGATTCTCAGTGCATGTGATGTGGAGGATAAACAATGTGGGAAGATGTGGTGGTGTGAAATCTCACATGCTCTTCTCTGGCTGCTGAAGTGGATTTAATTTTCATGCAAAACAATTGCTTGCTTTCCCCTGTGACTCTTGGATTTATCCTTCATTTCAGTCATGGAAGTAAAAGCAGTTAAGCTTAACTTGCTGCTTTAATATTTGATTTTGGAGACTGACAAATACTAGATCTAGAGGTCAATCCACAGCTCAAATGTATGTCAGTGGCCTCATGAAGATCAGACAGATAGTGAAACTTTTTTGCCTTCTTTTGTAGTCATGAAGTACTTTCGGAGATTGAGTTGAGTCTTTGAAGACTCCAAACAAAATAATTTCTTGGAATAGGACTTTGTCTCTATGTATGCACTGTGTTTTGTTTGGCTTTGTCATGGTTTTCAGAATAGAAGGCTATAATCCTGTAACAGTGGTTATGTCCTTTGCAAGAATGACAAATTCAACTATAAATAGACTGTTTTTTCTGCTCTGAATAGTTTTGAGATGTTAATACATATTTTGTTACAAATTTGGAAATTGTATTGCTTCCTACAATGGCATTCTAGTAGGTATAAAAATATTATGAAATGTTTTTAAAAACAACCATCTCAGATCTTTTCTGGCGCTTGTGGAGAGTATTAAGATGGTGGAATTTTGTCAAGTAATCTACTTTAGTCTTGCTAGTAGAGGGAGGAAAAAAGGAAACAGCTTTCATTGTGAGCTGAAATATCATGTAGGCTTTTGTAATACAAAAATAAGGTGCCATGGTGGCTTGTACCTTATGAATACATCTTACAGCAGTAGCAATACTGATCAGTTGATGTAATTCTGGATTGTGTGCAATTCTGCCTTTTTTTTTTTTGTCTGCAACCTGTGTGCTGATGATCCCCTTTGCAGAACAAGAGGGAGAAAAAAAGGACAGCAGCTCTAAACTTGATGAAAACTAGTTTTCTGTGCAGAAATGGCAAGATAAGCAATGCTTAGAGAAGTTTAGCACTAGACAGGAGGAAAGATGGAGCCGTGGGTCTAAAGTACCAGTACTAGTAAGTGAGGTAATGTTGCAGTTGTGTGGGTTCCAGCATGATGGATGTCCATTTGCCCATCTGTAATCAAGAAGATCCATGGAGTACCTGTACTGTCTGACTAAATTTACAAGTCAACAGAAACTGGAGAGTGTTACTAAAAATCTGGGTAGACGTAGTCAGCTTGGATACTCATACCAAGTGGTGCTGAATTTGCAGATAATTCACTAAGCAAGTGGTATGCCTATGGCATTGAATATTGAAAGCTAAGAGGCTGTTCCTGTCACTCTCTCTAACCAGAGAGTTCTGATGTTATGTCCTGGTCATTAGGCGCATGCTGATCTTCACAGACCATTGTGTCTAACAGTATTGAGGAATGTAAGATAGTCAACTCAATAGCTGGATAAACAAACTTTGCTTGCATAGCTGGCATTATCCCTTTGTCTTATAGCCTGCTTGCCACTGAAATATAGGCACCAGATAAAAGGTCAGATTAGATTGTCCAGACAATTTCACTGTAAATCTGGTGGTTTCTCTTTCCCAATTGACTGTGAAGCAGTTACGCAGTAGAAATCCCAGAACTTTGAAAGGCTATGTGAGTGGCTATTTGACTTTGGTAAGTAACTAAAATCTGTTGATTAAGTAGTTCTTCAGTCTTAAAACTTTGTTAGAAGGAATCTTTTCCATGTGCCTTATGCTGATGATCAGTTTCTTGTTTATATATATATTTATTTTTAAGTGTAAGGAAGAGCTGAAGATCTTTGGGGATACTTGGATAACCATTTGAGGAATGTGGGGCTTTTAAAGCCTGTGTTTTGATAACCCATGGATTTTTTTTGAAGGGAAGAGATGAGCGTTTCCAGCAGTCAGCAGTATTTTATTAGAAGTATTTTAGTTTTAGTAACAATTACTGAGTGATTTCAAGATGAGAAGAACAGTCATCTGAGTTCACTGTAGCTCAGATCTTTAGAACTTTGAGAAAAGGCAGAACAATGGGAGATGGGCACTTCAACCAAGATTGATTTAACTTATTTTTAAAAAGTCCCTTGTGTTTTTTCCTGTGTTAAGATAAACATTGTTTCATTTATACAAATATACACAATTAATTCTTGGCTTTGCTCTCTTCTGTCTTACTGAGAGTGATCGGTTGCATGTGGTGTGGTTACTGCTACATCCTTTGCTATCTGGAAAGAAAGATAAATCTCCTGTATTGGGGAAAATCTTGCTGTATTGGGGATGTGTGAGGTGATAAACAATGGGCAGTAGCTGGACTTACTGCCAGTACTCTGGCTGTATGCTACTAATGATTCAGATGTACTTTTTTGTGTTTTTTTTCTAATGCCTCGCATGTTGTGAACGTTTTGCTCATCAATTTTCCTTTTTACCTACTGGAATGAAATTGGTTATGTGAAAACATCAGTAATTGCTTAAAAGAAAATAGAAGGCCTGATGTTAGCAAGAAAAGTTACGGTTCCTTAAATGCAAAGTTTGATTTATCTTGTTAAAAGGCTTAAAAGTATTATCTGAAGGAAAAAAACCATTTTGACCTTTACTATGAAGTGAAATGAGCAGCATGTGTGAGCTGTGTGCCTCCCAACCCACACAAGATTCCATCATATGCCTCTAAACTCACTAGATGTGGGCCAACTATATTCCTTGGTCTAGGCAGACCATATCATGTTCTCTTGGCCTCTCTTGGTCACTTTTGGACTCAGGCTCTTCATTTTTTTACTCTTACAGCAGTGAATTTTTATGTTTGAGTTACAAAGAGGCTGCTTATCTATGCTTTAACTGCATATTCCCTTATGGCTACTCTGCATTCACAGCCTGACTGAAACAGTGAAATCAAACACAGGGTTTTTTTAAAAAAAAACACCAAAAAACCAACAAACCAACTAACCAACCAAACCAACCCACAAATACCAAACAAAACCCCCAAGAAACTTAGAAGAAATGCATATCTCAGCAAAACAGCAAACTCTTAAATGCATTTCTTTACATTTTCGTTTCCCTCTTGAGTGTTCTTGGAGCACAGCTCACAGCCTGCTGCAAATTCCTGTCATCATTTCAGCAAAGACCATACTTTTTTCTACAACTTCCCCCCACCTCCCACCCCCAGACTTGGAGTCTCAGATGACCATTTTAGTCAGGTCATCTTTCCCCTTCTCTGCTGGTGAAAGACCCTTTCATTTCACAGCTTGTGGTCCCCTTCTGCCAGGAAAGTTTCCGGGCAGCCTCACTGGCTGATAGAAGTGCCCTGCTGAGTGACTTGCTGTTCAGTTGCATTATTCCGGGGTTCAGCATGAAAAAATGGTTTGCTTGGCTAATAATCACTTCTTTTTCTACAGAAGCTACCCAATGAATGGGTAATTATCAAGGTTTACTGACAATCTGCCGTTAGTCTTTTGTTATGATTCCTTGTTCATTCACTCCAACTGCTTCCTGCCTTCCCCATGGTGCTTTTTGTCTCCGATTCAATGGAATTCATGGTCTCCAGAGTCAAACAGACCCCATGCACTTTGCATGGTCAGGTACCCCAACTAGGTACAGTAGCTCAGGTAACAAGAGGAGGGCAATGGATTAACAATTTTGGTTGTAAAATGTGCACAGATTACTTGCATTACTGATGGTGTTTCACCTTTAAAGAACTGCACATGTAAACCTGTGAACTGCAAATGTTTCATCTTCCTATATAAGTATAATTAATATTATTAGCTGTCAGTCACCTAATGCAGGGAACATGGATGGCCAAGTGAAGCTGGAAAAGACTATTTCTGTTGCAGCAATTAGTGACGTTTAGATAATATCACTATGAATTACTCTCAAAACTATTGTCACACTTTGCTTTTTTGACAACTTAATTAGAGGTCAAGACCTTACTTGTGGTGAAGTTAATGAACATACCATCTTTTGGCATGACCTTCAGGGTGCTGCCTCAGTTGAGTGTGGTGCAGCAGAGGTCTGCTGGCAATGCCACTGGTGCTATATATGCACCCTGGGCAGACTCTGAAAGTTAAAGTAAAGAGCTATACAGCTCGTTAAAGTAAAAGCCATACAGCAATTGAAAGGAGCCTGGGAGGCAGCAGCTAAACTTTGAATGTCCTGGGAGATGCTGCTACATACTGGAATAATCTGTTGCTGATAAGGTCAACAACATCCTGCAGGGGAGATTTCCACTCTCGCCACAAAGTTTGCTACTGGCAAATACAATCTGTGAATTGCAGCTAGGAGGGCAGGGAAAGGTGTAGGCTAAGTACCTGCATACCACTGACTCCTAGGTTATAGTGTTTTCAGATAAGCCATTCTTTTTGAGAAAAACTGTCATCTGTTGTTTTAACTTGGAGGGATGTTTTGTTTAGTGAATGCATTCAGTACAATAGAATTGTTCTTAAGACTCTCTTGGGAAGTCCAGCACATGTGGACTTCTGTGGGTGACCTTGTGATGCAGTGGTGTTCAGTGTCTTTGCCATGTGATTGTTTGTGACGCCAGCCTTTAAGTATTCCTTTCCTTTTCAGACAGTGAGTTGCTGAGTTTGAAATTATCAGGAATTTCAATTTGCTACTCAGCTTCCCTGCAGTTCTGATTTCAGTGTAGATAACATAACTCTGTCTCCAGTAGGTTTGCAACAATGCAAGGTCACTTAAATCATCTCCTGTAGGCTGCATGCCAAAGATAAAGAAATAAAGTTGTTGTCCAGTTAATGTTCACTGAGGTATTTGTTCATGGAAAATGCTGTACAAGTGCTAAGTAGAACTATCACCTCTTGTTATATGTTATTTCTTACATGGGATTTACTGGTCATCTCAGGCAACCGAGTCTTAATATCCTGATGCGCTGGGGAAGAAGAAAGAATGGGTACCTTTTTCAAAACTTGTTTTCAATTCTTGAGCTTCTCTTCTGGAAAGTAAAATGTTTACTTTGTGACAGAGAAAACTGTGTAAAATAGGTAGTGCATGCTTTAACTGTGTAAGAACATAGGCTTTGATGTGAAGCTTTCTCTTTGGGACTCCAAAAAATCTGTCAAGTTGTCAATGTGCTGTGTGTGATCCTGACGATGAAGGATTTTTTATGTACAGTTTCAGCCCCAACTATATGGTAACTTCTTTCTTAGTATCTTGCAATTATG
This sequence comes from Acanthisitta chloris, assembly GCF_000695815.1. NCBI lineage: Eukaryota > Metazoa > Chordata > Aves > Passeriformes > Acanthisittidae > Acanthisitta > Acanthisitta chloris. Next base: position 18,979 of record NW_008659748.1, on the reverse strand, counting down.
GAATTATCTCTGTATTTACAGAGGAAATAAACTGTGCATAGAGGAAGCTTAGAGGAGACAGATGGTTGATAACTGTCAGTACAATTACTGTGGGTAACTGCAGCCAAAGTGTGTGTCTAATGGAGCTGCAGTTTTGAGAGGACACTCTATCCTGATGGCCATCACTGAAGGTATTGTGAGAACTCTGCATTGGCTTGAGTACTGTGCCCTTTTTAGTCACTATTCATAAACTGATAGTGTAGATCAAGTAAATTGTCTCTCAGCCTCACACTGACCACACAGTGCCCTGTGCTGGAGTGCCTTTCCATTTTTTTTTTCCTGCTGACTTCTTTCTCAAGTTCCTAAATGTTTAAGTATGGAAAACACTTAACTGTTACCAGAGAGATGCTTCTGAGTGAGGCCATACAGCAGCGTTTTCCGTCTCAAAGAAGAAAATCAAGTATAAAAAGCATGCTCATGAGAGATGTTAAATGCCACCTTGGATTTTAGCATACCATCCTTTCAGCTGTCACTGTGTTGTATGATAGGATTTATTAGGGATGATGGATTATCTGATCCCCTGCATAATTATACTACCATTAATAGGAAAAGATTGACTATTTTTAGGCATGACTGAAAAATTCCTGTTTTATCCAAAAACCTGCACTTCTTGAGCTTTGATCAGTTTTACTTTGTCTCTGCATGTCTAATGCCCATTACTGATACTGACACTGAACAGTATACTCATGTCCAAAAACACCCAACCAACAAACAAATTAACCCCTCCCTTAATCCTGAAGAGGTGTACTGAGTGGTACTGGTTCTGGCCTGAGTAGCTGAAGTACGAGTTTCATCAATTGAGTTTTGCATGTGTTCACAAGCCATTATTATTGCAAAATATTAATTGTTTGAAGGAAAGCAGCTGATATCTGTTTGGCATGTGGCCTACAGATGCGGGGTTAGGGGTGGAGGTAAAGAATATCACATGGGCCGTCTTTTCCAGGATCAGATTCTTCCAAATTCATGACATGTGTGTGTTTACACTGAGATACTGAGGGTTTTTTACTTGCATGCTGCATGTGTAGCACCGTGTGACATGTTGAATACTCAGCTGACAGCCTTGCATATTTGCAAACAACAAACCAAAGACCAAACAAAAACCATAGAATCTCCAGCTTTATTACTGATGCAGAGTACCTGCTTAGGTGTTCGAGCCTGATGGTTTTGTTGCTCTGGTGCTCTACTAAAGGTTTTTCTGAAGACTGTACTGCTACTCTGTGTTAACCTTCAGTTTGAAGTGCCCTATGTGAGCTTGCTCAGAATGTTACATGTGAAAGCATCTCTAACATAAAAGAAAACATGCTTTTGTACTACCTGAAAGAGTGGTAGTAAAGGAACTGATACTTCCCAAGGGCTGTTTGGTGGATGAGATCTGAAAGCAAGGGAAGGGTGGTGTGGAGCCCTGTGATAGAAGTTGCAGGGTGTGGCACAGAGCTGAAGAAGGAGCCTTACAGAAATGTTTGGGTGGCTTGGAGAAGTGGAATGGAATGGTTTGTGGGGCTGTAGTGGAGGAATTGTGATGCAGTGAGTTTGTGAAGTTAAGGTCTCCAGATATGTTGGCTGCTCAGTACTCTTGGCAGAAGAGAACATCCCCCATGTGCATGTTTTCTGGGAGAAACAAGTGCTAGTGCTGCATGATAGGTGTCAGTTCATGGTGGCTTTTACACTGAACAGTAAACCATAGCTGGGAGTACCCATGTTTTGCATTATCCCAGAAGAAGTTACCTCCCAAGTCTTTGGTGTATACTTGATGTGTGGCTTGTGGGGTCAAAAACAGGCTAATACTACTAGAGACCCAGAAAATGTATATAACGCAACAGTCACTGCCTCTGCTCAGAAATCTGTGTGTTCTGATCTGCTCTGGGCAGCAGTGCCAGTGCCTCCTACTTGCTTGCCCATACCTGGGTACAGTGTCTTTGAGTGTCATATGTATTTTCATTCCTTCTAGGTTTTTTTCCCCTTGAAGAATATGGACAGTAGGGCTACAGTTCCCTATTGAAATGGATGGTTTTGAGTGTCTATCGCATGCCATTTATTTTATTAGCTGTATCTTTAACTTTTGGAATGCATTGTACAATGCTGGTCTTTTGAGCACAGTTCGATCCTATCAGGTGAATACTTGAGCAACAGTTGATGCCTGCATGCTTTTTTTTTATGTGAAGAGATTTATCCCTCACTTCATTTTGAAATAAGTGAATTTTGAAAATAAAATGAGGTCTATAAGTAGATTTATATAACTTGTATAGGTTCTAAGATGAATTGTGTAAGTTGAATTGACATTTCATCTACAATAATGACACATTGACACAATAATGACACGTTCTAGGTAGAGTATATTGACGCCCTAGAATGTAATCTTTATTTCTTTGATGAAAAGATGCAAAACTTTGTATGAGCAATACAGCATAATGGCTTTTAAGCATATTATGTAGAACACAGTTTATAAATATGCATAACTGCTGCACAATGATAAAAAGGAACTGTGTGTATCCTTTTGTTTTCCAAGAGCAGAATAAATTGCAGGTACTGTAGTGCTGAAGATGTTAAACATGCAATTGCAGGAACTAATGTGAGCAGATTTAGGTATGTGACAGTCTCTAAAATTATTTATTCCTTTAACAACTCTGAGTCATAGTGCTTAGAAGAAGACACACTAATTAGATATAGAATTGAGAACAGGGATCTAAAAGGACTATGAAATTCAGCTCTTCCAGCCTAGCCATCAGCCTCTACCACTTTTCTCTAAGCAAGATAAAGAATTAATTATCCAGCTTTTGTGTGAAAAATAAAGAAATGTATACTGATAGCATTTCCTTGACACTGAAGTGAATCTGATAGTACCAAGTTTATTTGGGGTCCCTGTGAGAGACTATGTTAATTAATAGTTGGTCCAAGTTCTGTTTAGCTCTAAAATATGAGGAAATCTCTTTAGCTGTACAGAGAAGCAGGCAACAGTTTTTTAAATGAGGCATCTTTAAATCTTTAATTATGTTTGAGTGTGAATGAGTGTTTATTTTTGGTTGCCAAAAGAAGTATGATTGAAAACTACAGTAAAGATGAATTAAAGCCTCTGTTCTTGTAAGAGACTGATTCCATGTGTTATAAAATGTTCTACTGGTAGCATGAATCTGGAACATCAGAATCCCTTTCAGAGTATTTCAGGCTTGCCCATCTAATATCTATGCATCTCCTAGGTGCAGCTTCCATATTCCATGAATACTGTAGTATGGGATCCAGCAGTGTTAGTTTCTCTGAAGTCTGGGATGTTAATGACAGTGTAATTATAGATGGATATAGTTATCACAGCAGCTTCTCAAAGGGGAAATAGACACTTGGTCTGAGATATTTCTTAGATTTGAGAGTTGGTATTAGTATGATTGCTTGCTTATACAAGAATACTGGATATTGGATTATATGTCAATAATGTTTCAGTTTAATGGATGAGTATTAAAGGAATATTCATGAAGCAGCTTCTTGAAGACTTGGCCATTTTTGTACTAAGAAGCTGAATGTTCTTCTGAAAGTTGTTCTACGCAGGATTTTCAGCAGGCCTTAATTTTAACATTTTCCTGTAGTTAGTTCAGTTTCATGTTTCAGAAGTAAACTGCTTATTTTAGGTCATGCAAAAAGTCTTAAATAAGGTTTTGTGTTTCTTCTTCAAAGTATGGGTTAGTATTGGTTAGACATGTGTGTGGTGTGTAGATTATCCTCATCTGGCTTTTCCAAGGTATGAAAAAAAGAAAAAAAAGTGCAGGAGTTAGGTGCTACCAGTGCTTTACAGTCATCTTGGTGATTTGTGGGTAAGGGTGATTCATCAAACAGCCTATATTTAAATGTCTTGTATGACTGAATAATAAAAAAGCACAGAAACAGGACAAACTCCAAAATAAAAGGCATAATATACTGTCAAATAAAGAGTGTTAACTTTAAAGGATTTTATTTACAAGTAAGATACATTTTTAACATCTGCTTTTAATAATAGGCTCCCTTTAAAGCATTAAATTCCCCAGATGCAGAATAGACAATGAGTTTCCTTTTAGGTGGAGCCTGCTGCTTGGCTGGCGACTCATTGTCATGGAGTCTAAATATTGCTCAGGGAAACAATTTTTATTTTTGCTGATGTAATTAATACTCTAAAGCTGCAGAGCTTTATTGCAGTGTTATAAGAATAAAGACTATAACCTGCTTGATGTGCATTTACCCACTAGTCATACCACTGCCATAACAGACTGTAATTGCTCAGTCTGCATGTCACTTCCTTTGACAGAGTTGCCTTTCATACTCTTGGTTTCAGGTGGTATTCTTTCAATCCCTGTCTGCCTTCCTGCTCAGACTGCACTCTCCCTAATGTTTTTTTGATTTGCTTTTTAAACGACTTGTAACCTGGAACACTTTCCTCTTGTTCTGGTTTTTCAGGGTGTTGCGCAGCCTGTGGAGTTAGTTCATATCAGTGTGCACATTGTACACTTTTCTTCACAAGTTCAGACAAGGAAGTATCAAATTTTTAATCTATCTGGAGCCAGAAAAGTCTGTGTAGAGCATCAGGACGAAGTGTTGTGGTTGGTTTGGTTTGTTGGGTTTTTGGGTTTGTTTTTTTTTCAGTTGAGCATTTCTCAAGGTGTGTAGTAATATGAATTTAGTAGTTCCAAAAGTTGTGTAGAAATCCAGTGCTCATGAACAGACAGTCGTGCTGGACATGAGCTGACTGGTGTCAAAGAGAAAGCTATAATCTCTTGAAGATCACTCTCCTGAGTGCATCAGGGTGCTAACACTAATTCAAACACAGTTTTTAACTGCATCAGATTGCTTTTCCTGAAGACTGAATGCTGTTAGTCCATGCTAGAAGGCATGGATGCAACTTGCAACTCCTTTTCCAGAGCTCATTTTGCTGTAATCACATGGGTTAACTGTCCCCTGTTTTCTTAGGATCTTAGTAGATTGAACTTGGAGGTCTGGTAGAAGAAATAGGCCATGTCTGGAGTGTTCAGAGAAGGAGGGAGAATCATCACATTACGAAGTAGTGTCCTACTCCTGATTTAGCTACTGAGAGGGATCAAAAAGACTTAGTGGATTATGTTTGAAAAGATGTGAAAGTAGGGTGGTTGTCTTTTCTTTCAGCAGCACTAGGGATGTGCCATCTGAGTGGTTTGTTTGTTTGCTTTAAAGACAAATGTAAGGGATAAAAGCTCAGTAAAGCCAGTTATAGTCTGCAAAGGGCATTCTCTTAACCTGTTGCTCTTTACAAAGTGTGAGCTGGGAAAAGCCTTAAATATGGAAAGTTTTGGCTGGCCTGTGTTTCTGGGGTGGGGTGTGGATAAGATGAGGCACCTCATTGCTTATGATATATGTCATAAAGGTCTATTGGGACCAGTACAGCTCTTAAATAGAAAACAGAACCAGAGAAATGTAGGAGAACTTTCTAAAATACATTAAGAAAATATGAAAATTTTTGCCTGCACAACTCTGTCTGCAGAGTTTCCAAGTAAGAGGTCATCTTCAGTGATTACTTAGGCCTTGGCTTGAGCCATTAAGTCCTTGGGAACCTGTGCTGCATGGCTTGCAATTTACTTTTATGTGGCTTTCTCAGTGCCATTTCTTTGGGTTGGGCTTTTGTTTCAGCTTTCAGTGGTGATAAACGTGCACAAGATCATTTAGAAGAGCCTGTACACAGTGCTGGTAGCTATAATATTTCTCCCTTCTTTTTCTTTTACTCCAGACCAATGAATGGAATAAGAACGATGATCGTCTGCTGCAGGCGGTGGAGAATGGCGATCCTGAGAAAGTGGCTTCATTGCTGGGCAAGAAGGGAGCCAGTGCCACCAAACAAGATAGCGAGGGCAAAACTGCGTAAGTCCAATGTAAACTTTTGATTTAAGCACAGGAGAGAGGAAAACCCCAGCCCTAGATGTATATGACACTTCCATGAATTAAGAATGAGACACTTATTCTGAAAATGAAGGTTTCTTTTTCTTCTGATGGACAATACATTTTGGAAAGCTGCTTCTGGTAGTCTGTGTTCATAATTCTATGTTTAAAATGCCATTTCAAAATTATAAACCTTTTGAGGTGATTAGAAGGTAGATTAGTGGGTGGATGGGATCATTTTAGGACACGTTTTTTTGGAATTTCATGGCACACTGCAGACTGCATACTCCAAAAGGTATTCATCTTTGGGGCTTTTTTTTCCCATGGACATTACTTTTATGAGACAGAAATTAAGATAAATTTTCTTCCTAATGGGTTAGTAGGAACTGAAACTGTGGTCACGGAGTTTTAAAATCCTGCAGATGCTAATGATTTGTGTAACTGTTCTGTGTTTTGATTGAAGTGTGGCAATGAAAGTTTTGTGTAAATAAGGTTCCTTTCGCACTCAATATATTTCATATATAACATTTTCTTCTTCTGTTCTTCCTCTTGTTCTCCTGTGAACATTCTGAAATATGGAAGATAAAAGATTCCGTTAAGAAAACTGCAGCCAAGAGATAGCTGTCCTTAAACTTTCTTCCTTATGGCATAGAAAGATGATTAAATGGATAAATGAAAAATAGGCATCCATGACAGAACCAAAGCCTTAATAACATTCCGGATAGATGTGGAGAAAGAAGAAAATTTCTAGTCTTGAGAAGGGCAGCATAAGGCAGTTTATACCAAATAATATGTGCTAATTAATTACCTCTGGGTTACATTTATTGAGTCATACTCTGTTTCTTTCTTGGTCCATTTCAATTTCCTACATCTGCTCTATTTTTGTTCCGCATCTGAGGAAACTGAATGATGGAGTGGCTTATAATGACCTACATCTTCTTACTGCAGAAATCCAAGTCCTCAATTACGTCAACTGGACTTTCTCCTCCGTACTTTAATAGGGTTTTAATTTTTAAAAGTTACATACATATGTTTTTCTTTTGAACATAATCAAAGCATGACTTCCATTGAATCTTCTGAATTGCAGCTAGATTCAGCATTTTATGTTTTCACAGTCAACATAACTTCAGAGCTAGATTCTTAAACTGCACTATATCCAGTGTATCCAGTGTAACACCTAGTTAGCAAATTTAATGTATAGTTTGATACCAAGAATTTTTCTAGGGAGCCACCCAAGACTGAATTTATCGGGGAGTAGTACAAGCCTCTCAGCTCTAAGAAACAGGATTGTTGTAGCTAGGGATTTCATGAACTGATTTTCAGCTTTGTACATATATGCTACAAAATTTCAGTGCTTTAGTCTTTATTTACAACTACTGAGAAGTCAGTAACCATGATACTGTTACTAATAATGCAGTTGCAGTACTTCTCTTAAGCACTTGAAACATGTGTGAGTTAGTGCTATAAAGGTCTTTGCTTCTACTTGTTCTGTGTGCTCATTTGTTTGTCATTTACTTTTGAAATTATTTCTGTGTAGTGGTTTAAAAAACAACTGCAGAGATGACAAAGAAAAATAGTATTACTGTGATACAGAAAAACAGTGTGCCAACTCTCATTCCATTTCAAATGCTTTGGAAAATTTTAGCAGACCTGCTCAGGTCATTTCTGTCTCTGTTTTGAAAGATAGAGACTGACAGGTGTGGAAACAATGGCACTGATCTGAAAAGACATAGTTTCCAAAGAATATTATGACCCAGAAATGTTCTCCAGTAGGGCTTATTAATTATGGACTGTGCTTTGGTTGTGTTTTTACCACTCCAGAGTCTTTTTTTAGTGTGTACGTAAGGAATTACAGACATCATATCCATATAGACCCATTTCTCCTATGTTTGCAGTGTGATGCCAGGGCTTTGTTCCTGCAGTGTTTCTAGGTGCCTGATGTAGCTGTTTTGCCTGGTTTCAGAAGCTCTGCTTAGAGGCATAGACCTATCTGTAGCCCAGCACTGAGGTCTGTTGGTGTCTTGCAGAAGCATGGTGCTAGTTTGTTAGCTACCTCAACTGTAGCATCAGCATCTCTTATGCTGGGAAATCACAATCTGGAGAGGTCTTTTTGAGAGACTTGGCCACCATTGTGCTCAGATGTCATAGAACGGTTTGGATTGGAAGAGAATTTAAAGATCATCTAGTTGCAACCCCGCTGCAATGGCCAGGGACACCCTCCACCAGACCATGCTGCTCAAAGCCCCATGCAACCTGGACTTGGACATTTACAGAGATGGGGCATCCACAACTTCTCTGGACAACCTGTTCTAGTGCCTCACCACCCTCAGAGTAAAGAACTTCTTCCTAATACCTTACTTAAATCTACCATCTTTTGGTTTGAAGCCATTTATCTCCTCCTATTTCTACATGCCCTTGTAAAAAGTCCCTCTCCAGCTTTCTTGTAGAGTTCCTTTTTAAGCACTGAAGGTGCTATAAAGCCTCCCCAGAGTCTTCTCCCATGAGCCTTGCAGTTGGAAGATAAGGTGATTGGTGACAGCCAACATGGCGTTACTACAAGCAAATAATAGGCAGATTTGGTGTCCTTCTACTGTGGGGCTACAGCAGTGGTGGATGAGGGAAGAGCAATAGATGTCATCTGGCTGGACCTGTGCAAAGTATTTGGCACTGCTCTGCACAGCATCCTTATCTCCAGCCTGGAGAGACATGGTTTTGATGGGTGGACCACTTGATGGATAGGGAGTTGGCAGGATGGTTGCACTCCCAAGAGTTGTGGTCCAAGTGGAGACCAGCGACAAGTGGTGTTCCTCAGGGATGAGTATTGAGATAGCCCTGTTCAACATCTTTGTCAGTGACATGGACAGTGTAATTGGTCAATGTCGCATTGTCCATGTGGAGGCCAGAGATGAGTGGGGTCCCTCAGGGGTCAGTGTTGCGGCCAACACTCCATCTTTGTTGGAGACATGGACAGTGGAATTGAGTGCACTGTCAGCAAGTTTGCCAATGACACCAGGCTGTGTGGTGCAGTCGACATGCTGGAGAGAAGTGATGCCATCCAGAGGAACCTGGACAGTCTTCTGTGGTGAGATTCTGCAAACCTCGTAAAGTTCAACAGGGTGAAGGTGCAAGGTCCTACACCTGGGTTGAGGCAATACCAAATACCAGTATAGGCTGCATCGAGAATGGATGAAGAGTAGCCCTGATGTTCATGGACTAAAAGTTCAGCATGAGCTGGCAATGTGCACTTGCAGCCCAGAAGGCCAACTCTGCACTGCTCTTGTGAGGTCTCACATGGAGCACTGCTTCTAGCTCTGGAGTCCCCAAGACAGGAAAAATGCTGACCTGTTGGAATGAGTCCAGAGAAGATAACAGGACTTGGAATAACCCTCATATGAGGAAAGGCTGAGAGAGTTGGGACTGCTCAGCCTGGAGAAGAGAAGGCTCCAGGGAGACCTTACGGCAGCCTTCCAATACCTAAAGGGGGCTTCAAGGAAAGCTGGAGGAGGATTTTTCACAAGGGTGTGTAGTGATAGGACAATGGGGAATGGGCATAAGATGACAGAGGGTAGATTTAGATTAGATATTAGGAAGAAATGATTTATTGTAGGATGATGAGGCACTGAAGCAGGCTGCTCAGAGAGGTTGCGGACTCTGAATTCCTGAAAGTGTTCAAGGCTAGGTTGGGGATTGTAACTAGATGATCTTTAAAGTCTTTTTGAACCCAAACCATTCTTTAGTCCAGGCTGAACAATCTCAACTCTCTCAGCCTGTCTGGACAGGAGAGGTGCTCCATCCCTCTTGATCATCTTCATGACCCTTCTCTGGAGTTGCTTCAACACCAGATCCTTCTTATGTTGGGGCTCTAGAGTTGAGGTGTCACTAGAGCAGAGTAGAGAGGGAGCATCACCTCCCTCAACCTGCTGGCCATGCTGCTTTGGATGCAGCCCAAGACACAGTTAGCTTTTTGGGGTGCAAGTGCACACTGTCAGCTTGCATCTGGCCTCTCAACCGCCAGCAGGCCCAATCCCTTCTTCTTAGGGCTGCTCTCAATTCATTCTCTGCCCAGCCTGTGTTTGTGCTTAGGTTTGCCCTGACCTGGGTGCCAGACGGTCACTTGGCCTTGTTGAGCCTGATGAGGTTCATGTGGTTTCACTGGTTGTATTTTAGGAAGTGTTCTGCAGTGCCGTATGGGAAGAAAGCTCTTTTGACGAGTGGGCTATTGATCCCTGTGAGTATATATTGATTAATTTGTTTACATAATTAGGATGAAGCTGACTAACCAGAAGAATGCAATGGATTCAATTATATAACAGTGTGCATAATGTGATTAAAGACTTTGGAATGTGCTTGAAAGTGAAAAGGAGAAACAATTACAGATTGCAATGCAGGTTTGTTAGCTCTGTCATTGTCTGTTCCCTTAAGGTGTGATGTGTTGATTTTATGATCTTTACTTTTTCATTCTTTTTGTTAATTACCCTACAAACAAAATTTTCAATACTGGCCAGATTTTTGTTTGAGATACAGCAGTATAGTACATTATTGTAAACAGAAGGTGGAGTGTACTGAGGAGGTACTTCTAAGTTTTTGTTTTATAATCAAATGGCTTCTGATTATAAAATCCTAGAACTGAGAGGAGCAGAGATCATAACTGAGAATTTTCTCTGTTTATCTTGAGTACCGTATGTGTCATCCCACTGAGCCCTGCTACGATTTGCTCCAGCTTTGTTTCAGTTTTGGACATTTCCACCCAAATTTCACCTGTGTCCTCTTTTGCTGCTGTCCTTTAGAACTGTTTATTTGTGACTTGTCCACATGCAATAAAATGGAGATGCTTAATTAATGAGATCTAGGTACCAGTAAATTTCTTAGAGGTAATATTTACAGATTTTCATTAGATGATGTAACTCCTTAGCAATATTTCTTTTTAAAAAAGTATTAAAAATACAGTGTCAGAGTAACAGAATGAGTTTTTTTTAAGACTTGCTTGACTTTCCACACTGCCAGCCTGCCTCTGACTCAGTCCTTTCTATAAACAATAAATCAGTTTTAAGGCCATGGAGCAAATCCACCTTTGGCATAAGTTGACACAGTCCCATTGTTGCTCCCACTTTACATAGCACAGACTATTGCCAAGCACACTTGTAATAGAACCTATCTGGAAATCTGACTCTGCCATTGTAGTCTTATTTTGCCAGATAGGATTTTTTTGTCCAGCTTCCTTAAACAACAAAACAGGGCTTTCTAGTTTGGAATCTGATCACTTAAATCCCACTTAAACTAACAAAAAAGGGTTTTCAAAGAGATCTCTTTCAGGAGGGGATAGGATTCATTCATGTGCTGCACTTTCCACAAGATCAAGTGTTCAAATGGGCTGTTACTGCCCATTATTGAGGAGGGTGGATGTGGGATGGTGGAATGATTTTGGTAAGGATTTACAGTGTATAAGTGGTAGCACTTCTTGTCCTAAAGTTATTTTGTTTATGTGCCAGTCTGTCACTGCCATGTTTGCATGTTTCTGCAAGGTACTGAACTAGAATTAAATGCTTTTGGCTATTAAGTAAAACAATAGATTTCTGTACATTTTTTTAACTGTAATTGAATCAGCTGTTGTTTAATAAAATGAGTCTGACAGTAGTACAAAAAGCTTTAGAAATCTCCACAAATTCACTCTTTAAGGACTCTTTCACAAAACTATTGCCAAGAGCAGTTAATAGAAATGATACATTTTGATTTTGAAGAGAATGTTCATGCCTTGGAAGCTGAACTAAAAATAAATTTTGGAGTATATTCCAGCTGCAAATACTTTGTATTTATCATGTACATGGTATTCATTTTTGTTTTCTTCCTTTTGGATTTTACTGAAAAAGGAGGTGTGCTGAGTGGCATGAAGAATATTACTTTTCAAAAAGTTAAACATTGGAAGAATACATAGAATCATAGAATATGTTGGGTTGGAAGGGACCCACAAGGATAATCAAAGTCCAGCTCCTGGCTCTGCACAGGACAGCCCCAGGAATCACACGTTGTGCCTGAGAGCGTTGTCCAAACTCTGTCAGGCTTGGTGCTGTGACCACTGCCATAGGGAGCAATACCAGTGCCCAGCCACCCTTTTTCTAGTATCTAACCGAAACCTCCCCTGACACATCTTCATGCTGTTCCTCTCGGGTCCTGTCACTGGTCACCAGAGAGAAGAGATCAGTGTCTGCCCCTCCACTTCTCCTGTGAAGAAGCTGTGGACTTGTATGAGGTCTCTCCTCAGCCTCCTCTTCTCCATCCAAACAGACCAAGTGACCTCAGCCACTCATCATGTGGCTTCCCCTCCAGACCCTTTCCCATCTTCATCACCCTCCTTTGGGTGCTCTCTAGTGGCTTTTTATCTTTTTCTATATTGTGGTGCCCAAAACTGTGCACAGTATTCAAGGTGAGGTTACACTAGTGCAGAGCAAAGTGTGACAATCACCTCCCTCGACTGGTTGGCCCTCCTCGCTGCCAGGGCACACTGCTGTGGTCAACACAACACCATCAGCCAGGGCCTCCAGGTCCCTTTCTGCAGCAGTGCTCTCCAGCATCTCATTCCCTGGTCTGTACATATGTCCAGGATTGTCCCATACCATGTGCAGAATCCAGTGCTGGTGTTTGTTAAATTTCGTGTGGTTTGTCAAGGTCTCTCTGCAGGGCCTCTCTGCCTTCAAAAATGTCAGCCAAGCCATGAATCATGCTGTGTGCCTGGGGACACTGTCCAGATGAGCATTTGCCCAGGGATGCAGTGGAGTCACCAACTGGTTAGGAGGCATCTGTATTTGGCGCTGGAAGATGTGGTTCAGGTTTTAGGGGTTACAGTGGGGTGGCAGGTTAATTGTTGGTTAATACTCCTCCCAGTTTAGTGTCATCAGCAAAATTGCTTAGTATTCCTTGAAGTCCTGTGTCCAAGTCCTTTATGAAGATACTGAAGAGCACTAGATTGGAGATGGAGCTCTGCAGAGCCTCAATAGTGACCTGTCACCAACCTGATGTAAGACCATTCACTGTAACAACCCTTTGCACCCAGTCTATGAGCCAGTTCACTGATCACATAGTGTGTTTATCCATCTGTGTGCTGGACATTTTGTTCAGAAACACGCTGTGAGAGACAGTATCAAAAGCTTTGCTGAAATCCAGAAAGATCACATCTCCTGGCTTCCCTTGATCAACTAGGTAGGTTGCCTTGTCATAAAAGGAAATCAGGTTTGACAAGCGGGAGTTTACCCTCATTAGCCCATGCTGGCATTGACCAATGACTGTGTTGTCCTTCAGGTGTTTTTTCAATACCTCCCAGAATAATCTCCATAATTTTACCAGCCACTGAAGTGAGACTGGCCGGCCTGGAGCTTTTCAGGGTCGCCCTTCCTGGAAACTGGGACAATGTGAGCCAGCTTCTAGACAACTGGGGCCTCTTCAGATTCACAAGACTTTTCAAAAATCACAGAGAGAGGCCTTGCATTGACATCAGCCAGGAATTTGAGCATGCTTGGGTGAATCCTGTCAGGCTCCATAGATTTATAGGGATCCAGCTGGAGCAGCAGATCCATCACAACATCAGGCTCAACTGGGAGTTTTTCATTCTCAAAGAAGATCCTTGCTCTGCTAGGCTGTCCTTCTGCCTTGTCTGCTTGACTTCCAGCATTTTGGAATGCCCGGCTCCTGTGCCCTTACTAGGTGGTGCTTAAAAAGTGACCAGCACTGATGGACCCCAGCACCTTCAAATGAGTTTTCCCAGGGGACCTTGCTCACTAGTTCCCTGAGCAGCCTGAAGTCTGCTCTCCTTGTGTCCAGGATTGAAGTTTTGCTGTCACTTTTCCTCCTGTCAGCAGAGATTTTGAACTTGATTGCTTCATGGTTGCTGTGGCGAAGATGGCCACCAGTCACCACTTCACTCACAAGACCCTCTCTGTTGACAAGCAGCAAGTCAAGGAGGGCACCTTTCCTTGTCAGCTCTCTAAGTACCTGTATGATGAAGTTATCATCCAGGTGTTTTAGGAATCTTCTGGACCTGTTTGTGCCAGCTGTGTGGTGTTCCCAGTTAACATCTGGCAAGTTGAAGCCTTCCAGAAGGACAAGGGCAGTTGATTTCAAGGTATCCCTTAGTTCCTTGAAGAATAGTCACGTGCCTATGAAAGGAGGATTGTATTTATTCCCCCCTTTCTTGATTACAAATTGCTATAAATCCTCTAAGGAGACCTTTGAAATTCAGGCAATCTCTACATTGTTTTAATGTGGATATGTCTAACACCATGCCTAGAAGCAGTTCTGTTGTACAGACTGTCTTCTCTTTAAAGTGTCTTTATTTGTCTGGTGACCTCATATGATTTCTTGAGAAAACATATTTTTAAATTTATGTTTATCATTGTATTTAATTTATGATGGTCCAGATGGTCACAATAGTGTCTAGGTTTCAGAACATGGACAAAGTAAGGAAGACCACAGGGATCTCAACCTGTGTTTTATCTCCAGCCAACAGATGGCTGAAACCTGATTCTTATTCCAAAATTTCTTGTAAAGTTTATTTCAATGGGAGATTTGGGTGTAGAAGCCTGTGTCTCTCCAAATCTTTCCCGAAGTTCTTTTCAGGTTCAAATCATCATTGTTCTCTTTTTGTCTTCCCCACTGCCTTGCGGCATTGTTATGAAAATCATTCAATTAAGATGTTGATATTTGGTTTCCTGAAAGATTGCTTTCTACTTTAGACAAACACTTGGAAATGCTAATGAAACCTTAGACCATGGTTGGACGAAGCTGTCCATTGCCAGGATACTAAACTGGGCTAATTGTCTATTGCATTAAGTATGAGCTAATAGTTGATGTATAGTGAGCGGAAGTGCTCTTATCTCCATAGCAGAGGAGCAATACTTAACTTTGATTTTATAATTTGGCAATACATGAAAAAATCCACATTGCATACAAACATTACTATGTCAACAATCATGTAGGCTTTTAAATGAGATCTGTAGAGACAGTGGTTTGTTCCTGGCTCTTGTCTGAAGTTGTGTAGACGACTTCTGATGATTTTATAAGCCCCCTCACTTAGACTTGGGGACTTCATGATCTAGTTTTTAGTTCTTTCTTATACTTCTGACAAGACTTGAGATCAACAGCATTCAGATTCTATAATACACATTTTTGAAGTAATTTTTGTAAGACATTTTAGCATTTTTATACCTTCATGGTATTAAAAAAAAAGGTAAGTGAAGAGGCCATCTTCTGAAGAGATAGAAATGAATGGTCTATAGTTTGATTTCAGTTATGAAGATCCTAAACTTCTGACAAACTGAAATATTTTACTTTATCTCTTTAGTGTATTCCTCATATTTAGAGAACAAACTTCCTATTTCATTGAGCATTGTTTAGCCTTCCAGCTGGTTTTGAATCTTTCATGCATGGGGCTTCCTGCAGATGATAGCTAAACGTCAAAGGTGAAACAGCCTGCAGTTTCTTGTAGAAGCCAGCTTGTGTCCTCTGTTCTGTATTTGCTTTTTCACACAGGCTGATAGAATGGCCTTTCTTAAGAAACTGTTGTATTTTGTTACCAATTAGTAGGGCTGTCATCTCAGAATAAAGTGAATCCTCTTCAGAAGGGCCCCCATACAGGTGTGTGGATAGGCTGTGAGCCTTCTGCTCAAGGGTAGGATTGGCCAAACCTGTAATGCAGTATCAGGCAGCCACTGGAATTCCCTGTAAAGCAGCTTCATTTACAGGGTTGCCAAACACCCAGATTTTACCAGACCTGGCCAGCTTTCAACAAGTTTGTCAGTTGCTTGGATCAGAGCATAGCCTGGATAGTTGGAAGTTTTTGTATGCCTGGCTTGAAACAGCTACAGTTTGGCTCATGTGGAGACAGAATCCAGCACCCCACTCCCCCATGGGGAACGCTGTGGCTGCTCCTCCTTGCAGTCATCCTATCTGAGCTGGCAGGAGAGCCACAAGTGAACCATGCCTCTTGTTGTTGGGCCCAGAATCAGGCTCTTTAAATGCTGGAGGGGGTAGGCTTAAGGCTGCAGTTGTTTTGCAGATTTATATCTACATAATGGGCTGCAGTTGTTTTACAGTTGTTTTACATGTTTTTCAAAGACTTATGCAACCAAATGAGCTATATGTGTAGGTTTTAATTATACCCACTGTCTGCTACTGGCTTAAAAGTGTGCTTTAATCTAGCAAGGGAAAGGGAGCAGGCAGCCAAAACAGAGCAATGTGCAGATGTTTGATTCATTTAATTTTTTTTTTAAACTTCAAACTGAGGTCTCAGGCAATAGACTATGCTGGTGGGCTGCTTATTTACTGGACTTGTGTATCACTCTGTGTTTTCTGCTACCTGTTTTACAGCTAGCATTCCGTATTAGGAATGTACTAACTGGAAAATGTAGGAAAGCTCTGAAGTTACCTTTTCCTGCATGTGCCTGTGTTCCAGTCCCTAATCCTCTCCAGAAATGTGAAATCTTAAAAGCTTTAGTAGTACACTTATTCTGAAATGCAAAATAAAAGTATATTGCCATAATAATTTAAAGAGTTTATAAAAACAGGCTTTAAGAGGTCATATTAACCAGTGGTCTCTGAAGAATGTGTATCTAGTAGGTTAATTACTGTAAGTCCATATTATTGCATTTGGTTTGCAATCCACCTATGAAGAGAAATTCACGTTATACAGTTTAATAAAAAATAAATACATCCAAACAGCTCTGTTGCTTCAAGTCTGAAGAGATGTGAAGTATTGTAAGTGTAAGAGACACAGAAATATCAAGCACAGTATATAACTCTGAGCTACCCTTTGTCAGCATCCCTCATGCTGCATAAGAGTATCCATGCTCTTTGGTTCTTAGAGCACTAAATGCAGTTCTCAAGCCTGACTGGATTTTCATGCAGCAACAATATTT
>NW_008659748.1:0-2133 GCF_000695815.1 Acanthisitta chloris | reverse complement strand
TTTCCTGGCCTCTTATTATGCCAACATGGTTTGGTATTTCTTTGCTCAAATATTCGTAACTTTTCGTGCAGTAAGGTGATTATTAGCATTTGCTGGCCGATAGGCAGCAATACCGAGTGAGTCGTGTTGAAGGATGAAGGTCAGGGGAGATGCAGGTCATTGCTCTCATTGTTGGGCTTAATTTTAACTTTGAACTCTATCTGGCCTTGCAGGATAGCACAGCAGATGGCTATCTGGTTTTACTTAACTCAGGAAGGAAGTTATGTTGGTCTGGGCACATCCATGGTATTTTCAGGGATTTCACCCTGTGTCAAAAAGATGTTCTGTCAGAAGACATATATATTGAGAAGCTAACTGTGCACCCAGTTGCACCTTATATGTGGGATGTGGTCTTAAAGAAACAATCAGAAGGAATCTTTCTCACTCCTGTTCCTTTATCCCTCTGTAGTTGGGTTTGGAGGCTCAGGCCACACTGTGTAGATTTCTAGGCTCTTTAATCTTTTTGAGGCTTCATTGTTCCTTGTCCTTTGTTCGGTTTTGTACCCTACACTGCCAAAAATAAAAAGTATGTCAAAACTTCAGACTTTCAGGCAACACCTGGGAGTGCCCTGAAGCTTGCCCTTCCAGAGTCTCTGTAGCAATTTGCTGACATTAGTTATTGGAGAACTTTAAAAATGGACACTTGTGCTAGAAACTACATGTGATGAATCTAGGTTGTGAGCACTTAAGTTTACTATTAATGGTACATAGAAGAAAAGTCTATACATTTCAGACTTGGATGTGGGAGTGTGTGTTAATGTGGTGATAGAGTTTGCCAAAGAAAACTGCATATGAAAATGGAACTGCTGGGGCCCAACCTGAGAATGAAAAATATAAAGCTGCTGGGGATCCCAGAAATCTCTCTGCAGGGGAAGATCCGTGCGGGGAAGCAAGCATCCGACTCAGTGTGAGTGATAAAGCAAGCTTCAACTTTATTGTTAGTTCAGTTCTTCTTTTATACGGTACATGGTAAATGCGCCTATTCATCCTTTAGCATTACCTAAGAGCATTACCTAAGCTCTAAAAGTTACATTTATATACTTTGTCTGCTTGCGGTGGCAGCTGTGAAGAACTCTTCTTTATTTTCTGGAGAATTCTTCTTTGTTCTCCGGGATAGCCTGCCCTTGAGCTTGCAACATTATGCTGAGAAGATAAATTCTAATGCTGAGAAGCTAAATTCTTGAGGCCTACTTCTGCTCAGAGTTCCCATAGTGCCTTGCTCGACTCTTGCTCGCACAATGCTCTCTGAGAGCTGTGCCCCTGTTCCCTTAGCCACTCTTCAACATCTCTCTGAAGAGCAACTGGGTAGATATTTTTGCTGAGTTTGAAGGCTAAAATCAGGAGTCTATAGCTTGCCAGCTGCTGGGTTGCCTGATGCAATTGCTTCTTTTAAGAAAACAGCCATTAAACAGGCTTGCCTTTTATTAATGTCCCATACCTCGAGGTGCGTATGATTGAAACAAGATTTTTCATGCTATGATGCAAAGCTGGAGACTTTATATGAAAACTGCATTTGTTTTGGTTTCAGTGGTGGGTTTTTTGGTTTTGTTTTTTTGAAAGCTGTTCCAGAGTATATACTAACATAGAAGTGGCATGCAAGGTTTTAACTAGAGGGTTCTCTGTGTACTGGGGGAGGGCAGATGCCATCTCATGTTGAAGTAGAAGACAGAACAACAGACAATGTATGCAGCACTTCACTTTGCAGTGGCTGGCGCTAAAGGGGGGGGAATCTCTCATGGATCCTAGTAAATCCATACCTGCCTGTGTTAGCTTCTTAGAATCTTAACCTGCCTGCACTCTAGAAGTTGCTAGTAGCAGCTCATTGATTGAGTGTCGTAAAACTGAATACATAACTTTTCCAGTTGGTAATGGATCTAATTCTGGCTTGAAAACAAAATGTATTTCCTCTAACTGGTGTTCCTAGGCTGATTTTTGCACTCTTGTGTCTGCAGGTATGTGTATAATGTCCATAATGACATGGACTGCTGGAATTATTGAAAAGCCACATTTCCTCGATTTACTCTTAGGAGGAGATGAAATGGGTGCAGTGTGATGCTATAGTTTTTATGGGCCCAGAGAGTGGTGGTGAACAGT
>NW_008659747.1:2466-9608 GCF_000695815.1 Acanthisitta chloris | reverse complement strand
CTGTGTGCCTCTTGTGGGTTGGGATGTGCGGGCACTGTGTGTCCCTGTGCGGGCACTGTGTGCCCCGGCGCGGGTGGGATGTGCGGGCACTGTGTGCCCCTGTACGGGTGGGATGTGCGGGCACTGTGTGCCCCTGTACGGGTGGGATGTGCGGGCACTGTGCTGCCTCTGCTCGGGCTCACGTGGAGCAGCTCCCGCAAGGTGGTGGTGCGGGGGCCGTGGGGGCACGAGGAGGAGAGGAGGGGCTGCCGCCGAGGCCAGCCGGGCTCTGCCTCCCCGCAGGGAGCACGAGGCGGGGTATGGCTAAACCGTGCTGAATCCCCTTTAAAAATCTGCAGTTTGGTGCCTTACTGGGTTTTATTTCTCTCTCCTGTTCCTCTCTCGCCCTGGAGTTCTGTAGTAGCCCTGAATTAGCATGTCACGTGTATGGCATGTGGAAATGAATCAGGGGCATGTGAGGAGGAGGAGGACGCCTGTGTCTGTGTTTGCATCCAAGGATCTCCTCTCACTCTGTGTTTGCGTAGGTGTCTAGCTCCCTTCTCCCCCCTCCCATCCCTGCCTGCCTCTCTCTCTCTCTCTGCCTCCCTCTCATCCCTCCATCTGGCCAGCCCAGCTCTCTCTGCCAGCTCAAGCAATACCTCAAGCAGAAACTGCAGCTTTTCCCCTGCACCCCGATAGAAAAATAGGGTGGCCCTAGGTTCTGGACACAGGGAAGAGCATGCACGCACACACATTCCCTAATGTAAGCTCCCTTTCTTGCTCTCCCCTTCCCTGGATTTTTGCTCCTTAGTCAGCACCTCAAGCCCTGCAGATTGCACCAAGGGCAAGCTTATTAATGCTAACAGCAACAGAACACAGCTGCAAATCGAGCCCCAGAGCTGCCTCTGTCAATGGGGAGGTTTCCCTCTCTCCTTTTTAGGGAGCTGCCACCAGTGCACGTCTGCACATAAAGCGAGGCATGAATCAAATCCACCCACAGGCAGGAGAGGGAAAATGTCCCCAGTGGGGCGAGAGAAGCAGGCAGGACCCCCGGGGAGAGGGGCCAGGCACGGTGGGGGAGAACAGGCTCAGTGAGAGCTGGGAGGGCTGGGGAGGAGGCACTGAGACCCTGCTGGGGGGTTGGCACACACGTGCCATGGTTCTGCCTGTCTGCTCCAGCCAAGGTCAAAGCTTTGCACCCCAAAACCAGGGATGATGCTGGGGAAGGGGTGGGGAGCACACCCTGCACCCAGTCCCCTGTGGCAACAGTCCACAGAAGCCCAGAGTTCCCAGTCCCTGTTACGACTCCCGCTGGACTCGTTTCCCCCTCCCCATAGGAAAAACTCCAGTACTGCTCCTTTTTTTCTAGATTCTCCCTCTATACTGGGTGAGCTAAGATGCTTTTGCATACCCCAAACCCACTTCCCAAGAGGCAGGTTTCACTCTGACCAGCTCCCAAGTACTCCCTGATCCAAGGCAAGGGTTGCCCCAAGATGATTTCATTCAAAGTCCCCATCCTATCCAGGGAATAGCAGCTTCCCATCTCCTTCTTCAAGTCTCCCAAAACAATTTTTGATGCTTCCAACTTCCATCCCTTGCCAAGCACCCCTTGTCCACCTGCCTCCCGCTCCTCTCCACCTTGCGTGCCATGGGTCCCCCACTTCGCATACCTCCTCTGCTCCACTCCCTGCTTTCCACACTTTTCTCTGCACTCCTCTCCTTGCCCGGGGCCCTGTGCCCTGCCCTGCCTCATGGTCTGCCCTGTCCTCCCGGGGGCCAGCAACTGCTGCTGCTGCTGCTGCTGCTGCTGGCAAGGTGCAGCCTAGTGTGGCGAGAGGCTATAAATAGCTCTGTAAGCTCTGCTCTCATTGACACCGTTTGGACAGAGGATGGAAAAATAAACAAAGGAAACTCCAGGCTCCAAGCAGCAGCAACCACATTCCTCATGCTAAATAATGACAGATTTTCCTCCAAGGTGTGTGGGTAATGTACAGATTGGCATTGTGGGGGGGGAGAGTGGAAGCAGGAATCAAAACAAATTATACACACCCAATGCATGTCAATATTTTGGTCCCTCTCGTTCTGCCCTGTAGTAGTTAAGCACACGCAGATTGCCTATATTTAGAGAAGGGTATATTTTTAAATACTCTGAGATGGAGATTGTTTCCATTAATAATGATGGAGCAGATTGGAGGAGGCAGACCTGGCAAGGAGCTGTCGAATGTTGCTTTAGTGACATATAGAGGCCTGAGAGATAAAGGACAGGGCAGGAGCAGAACAAATATTTTGAAATCAAGCAGTGATTACCCCGAAGTTTGCAGTTGTGTTGCTATTTTTACACAGGGGGCTGTTTGCACTGAGAGATTATTCACAGTTCCCTGGTGCAGAGACTCAGGCAGTGGGAGAAAAATTATATTATCAGGGGTTTATTTTATTTTGTGGTTGGTTTTTTTTCCCCTTTTTCTGTTTTAATTGAGGACAGAACATGCACTGCAGCAGAAAGGTTCAGCTCAGAATGGCTGAAAGAAGGCATGGATGCAGGAAAAAAAGTAGCATGTATTACCCAATTCTGGGATGCTAACTCAGCCTGGCTAAGGAAGGGCAGTGTCTGCATTTCAACAAAATCCCTTTTTTTTCCTCCATCTCTATCCTTTCATTCCCAAAATAGCCTCTCCCAACCTCAGTATTCCTACAGGGATATTAATAGTGGATTTTCATTTATGTTTGTGGGAGGAGGTAAACAACCAAATAAGATCTGCACCACAACATGTGATGAGCTAGACATGCCAGGTATTAAGAGACTGCACAAGGAGCTTAATATGTGAAGAGAAAGCAAAGAAAAAGAAAATAAAGACAAAAGGAAAAAAACTCTTTGCACTTACTTTATAGCTGGGGAAATGAAAGTTGAGTGACTCACCCAAGGCTGTAGAGGTAGTCTGTGGCATTACTGGGACACGAAGCCAGTTTTTCCATCATAGTACAACACCCTTCATATGATGAAGATGCTTCAATTTTTTTTCCTCCTGGATGTTTCTGCTTAGCTATTTCACAGGCAGGATGGTTTAGAGAAGCAGAAATCTTCCTCTCTCATGGAGGGACACATACCAATCAATCAGAGCTGCCCTCCCCAGCTGATGTCCAGCATGCTGGGGGGAGACAGTCCCAGCAGAATTCCAGGCACTCCCATGTTACAGTCACATTGGTAGCACCTGGCCCTGGTGCTGGTAGGGCTGACCAGTGGGGTGTCCCTGCTTCTGTCCCCTGCTGAGCTGAGTCAGCCCTGGCCCAGAGGTCTCTCACCTCCAGGAAGCAGAAGGCACATGGAGGTTCCAGTGTAGCTGTTCAGACATCTGGTGTGGAGAGCTTTATCTGGGGAAATCCACTCCTGAAGGGCCATGACCTGTCTCCCATCCCCATCTCCTGGTCAGGGCCCAGCCCTTCTCCCCAGCCTGGGGTTGGTCATCTTCCTCTGTGGTCATACAGGAGGGAGTTGACCTTCACCAGCTGTGGCAGTTACCTAATTATCCGATCTGCACATGTAAATACATCCCCATCCCTATCTCCTGGGAAACCCATTCAGGGCCCAAGTTTTCCCCAAAACTTTTGTGCAGAGAGAACATGACCTGAGAGGTAGGAAAGCACTGGGAGCAGATGCTCCTCAGGCTTTCTCTTGCTTCTGCCATGGCCTTACCTGGGTAACTCATGCTACCTTACCCAGCAGCATAGTCAGGAGTAACTGAGGTAGTCACAGGGTGAGATTAATTAATGACTTGTAAGTGCTTCTGAACTCTGAGTAAATGAAAGTTAGGTGATGGCAGATGCTGAAAAGTTTGGGAATGTGGATGAACTTCCAGCTAGAGACTTTTTTAACCTGCCCTGCACACACACACCTCACACCACTGGGAAAGGACAAAGCCCTTCCCTTTCCCCAACTGATCTTCACCAACACCAGGGTGAACCTCAAGCTGTCAGCTCACTTATGAGGATTGTGGTGTTTTTTTTGGTTTTTGTTTTTAATCCTGGAGTGCTCAGCCCACATATCTGAGCTTTCACCTCACAACCTTCTTACAAAAAGACACAGTGAGAGGCAACAAACAGAGCTGCCTCCTTTCTCTGGAGGGAGAGGGGTGGATAGAAGTGGCCACTTCAGGCTAAGCCTACACCACTTGCTGAAAAATCTTCCCCTTAAATATATGTGTGGAGTTCTAATCTATCTTCAGCTAAACCTCTGAATGAAAAATAAGCAGACAGCCTCATCTGATGCACAGGCAGCACACCCCACACGCAGGAGCTAGGGATTTGGGGGAGAAGCAGTGGAGGGATTCCCACTAAGGAAACCCCACTCACTGCCTGCTTGGGTAAGATGCGTGGGAGAGCTCCTCTCCTTCCCAGCGATACGAACATCAGATCAGTTGCTTCATGGTTGCATAACTCACTCACTCATTTGGGAATTCATGTGTTACTCCCATTTAGAGCTACTAAGAAGACACCCCGTGTTTTGTGGATTGGGGGCTGAGGAGTGAGGCTGAGCCATGTTAATTGGGCTTGTGGTCTACCTGGCACCTCATGCAAACTCTTCCCTCTTCCAGGTTTCCTTTCCAAGGGAAATGGCTGCTTTGCCTGGGGCTGGAGGTGGGAGTGAGGTAGGTGCTGTGTGAGCTCACCAGGGAACTGGGGCCACAACATGGGAGCCGAATGGGTTTGACCCTTCAGCGCACGGCTGCAGTGTCCGCGTGCCAGCCAAGAGTGATGTAGCATAGAAGACCAGCTATTTTTGGAGAACTCATCTTGCCCTCCAGTCTGCTCCTTGGCCACAAAGGGTGGGATGGGATGGACCCTGGTTTTAAATTATGGCAGGCTACCAACTTTTGCAGTTGTGCTGTATCTGTACCTACACAATCCAAGGTTTGGAAGTACATTAATTTACTACAAGATCTCTTCCCAAACCAAAATAGGCTCTTCCCTCCCCTTTATGTCTTGGTTGTGATGGCTCATCAAGCTAATGGTGGTGCAAACTGCTCTAAGGGGGTTGTCACAGAGCGGCAGAGCTGGAGGACACCAGTAGTGCTTTATTTAATCTAGCTGGAGCCGAGTCAACTGTAACCAACGTCATTCCTGACAGATGCCAGTTCAACCCTTTTAAAGGCTTTGCCAACATCCATTACACCACAATCTCCTTTTCACAGAGGACCTCTCCATACTGCAGAGAGTAAGTGCAGTGGTTCTCACTGGCCACAGTCATGTCCCCAAACAGAGAACATGGATGGGCCTGGCCAAGGTCCATGGTCACACTACATAGAATGGACTTCTTGGCCATGCATTGGGTTGCAGCAACCAGCTTCCATGATAGCCCAGAAATATCAAAGCAAGTGCAGGCTGAACCTGCCCTGTAGAGCTGTTGTGGGCAATATAGCTACAAGAGGAAGAGACATGGGTACCTACGACTACTTCTTTTGAAAACTCTCTTGGAACCATGAAAATGCAATGGGTGTGTTACGGCACTGAAGGAAAATACACTCAATGGAGACAGCTCCAAGGAAGACTTGCAGGAGAAGGCTGAGGTGTAGGATGACTCTTAGCTGAGCCCCAGGGCTAAGATTTCCATTGGCCTTGATGACAATAAGCCTCTAGCTGACAACACAGGCTGCTGTTATGCTCTGATATAGCCACGGGGACAGTGGCACCATGCCAGCTGGGTATTTAATTCAGTCTTTGCTACTCCTATAAAGATAGGCTCAAGTGACTCATATGTCACTGACCACATACCACACATTTAAACTCATTGTCATGAATTGATTTCTGGGGGTTATGTTGTTGTTTTTTTCTTTCTCCCCCCCCCCCTTTTTTTTAAAAAATACTAATTCCTTTCCCTCTGCTCTCCTCAATTTAATTATGGCTGTGTAATCTGGAGATCTGTAAGGCTCTAGCATGAGGTCTCTGGCTATCAAGTTTCCATGTTCACAATTAACAAATGGAGACAAGAAGAGCAGCACTGGGAGAAAGGGGTTTTAACTTAAGATCCTTAAGAGGATCTGTGATTGTGTTGTCTCGTCACTAACAGGAGAGCCACGGATGAGGAAGGTTTTAGGTTTCAAGCCCAAGTTTCAGGACACTTAAACCAATATGAAAACCACACTTTGTTGGACTTTCTAGAGGTAGATAAATGTTTAGCAATTAGGAGCACTGAAAGGGATTTTAAGCCATCCTCTGTAGTGGTCAAGAAACATTGAACCACACTGACGTCTTACCTCAGAAATTCTCATTTCCTGTCAAGTGCCTTTTGAGAAACACAAGTCTGAAATTACTGAAATTAATTTTTTCACATCCTCATTACCAGTGGGTGCTTTCTCCCTCTTTTCTTCCCCATCTCATGCCTAATACCCCCAGAGACATCTCTCAAACTTTGCACTTGCTCCTAGACAGATCCTCACAAGGGCGAGCGCCTTGGGCACAGTCAAGAGGTGAGACTCAGAAAAGTCCAGGATGTCACCCTTGGTGCTTCCCCCAGCACTTCGACTCTGCACTGATATGTGGAGAGTGCTGGCATATTAAACACAAGGCACACTGATTAACAACAGCATCCAGAAACCTTTGGAGTTCAGTATTGGTCCAACACACCTTTCATACATGTATGAAATGACCTTTGGAGTTCAGTATTGGTCCAACATACTTTTCATACGTGTATGAAATGGTGTGTCTCACACCACACTCCTGCAACACCAATTAGGCATCTTCAACACAGTGTCATCTCATTTTAGCATGAACTCAAAGTATAGATTCAGAATGGTCCCACCTCAGAATGCAAAAAAGTACAGGTGTTGCTGTGGGAAAAGGTATCAGTGAAGTGATTGGATACAGCTCATGAACATTTTCCATTTCTAGAACAGATGTGCAGACATGAGGAATTCCCTGCCATAAATCCCTTCTTGCCAAAGAGACTTTTCCCCCCTTTGTTTTGAGGGAGAAATTTTATTTTTTTATTTCTTTTTCTTTTAATTTTCTCAAAGTGCAGTAGAGTGAATGCTAGTAAACATTTTACACTTGGCTTTCCCAAGGAAAAGACCATACCTGTTAGGACACACCTATGTCCAAGGATCCTGCCTCCATCACAGGATTTTCACTGCCAGGTCAGATGCTATGGAGCCTCTTGCTCATGTCCTGTG
>NW_008659747.1:0-2398 GCF_000695815.1 Acanthisitta chloris | reverse complement strand
ATCTCCCATGCAGACACCACTCAGGCAGCCCAAGGTGCCACTTGTGTCCAGCTAGACCTGAAAGTAAAAAAATGAATCTCCCATGCAGACACCACTCAGGCAACCCAAGGGGCCACTTGTGTCCAGTTAGACCTGAAAGTAAAAAAATTAGAGAAGTCCAAAGTTGCTGACTATGGTGAGAAGGACAAACATATTTAGGCAGTGCTATGCTTTAATTGTCATGGCAATGGAAAGAATCTTCTACGCTGTTCCACATTGTTCTTGCTGCAGCCACAACTGAGACCTTCTATGGGCTGTATCCCTGTGCAGGTGTTCCCATGGGGAGATCTCTAATTGCCCACAGATGCAGGGAGAAAAATTGGAATAGGACTATGTGGTACATCAGGAAAAACATCAGAGCTTTTCACTGTGCTTAAACATGGGGCAGATGCAGCACCTGAAGCTAGTAATTTGTGTGTAATTCCCTCCTCAGCAATGATGCTCCATTGTAGAAATGAAGGATAATGCAGATAGCCCAAAGCATGAACCTCCTAGTCCAGCTTTCCAAATGCCAGTCTCCTAAAAAGGCAGGGGAGGGTCTTGAGACTTACAGCCTACATGTCCTTCCACCCTGATGTGGTACCAAAGATGATGAGAAGATGGAGGATGCTGTTGCACATTTGATACTGCAGTGGATTGGCACTGCAGGTTTGGGAAAAGGAGGAAACCTGACTTGAAGGTTAAAGTCGAAGCTGAGAATCCCACCTCCTAATTGCTGGTCCAGGAATTATCTGTTTACACACATTCCCCCCGTGGCTCGTTGCCCCTCTTTGCATAAGGGGGTTAGTAACACCAGCTGCCTCCTAGATGGGAGTACCTGAGACTGGTGAAGCAGTGGCTGCAAAAGGCTTTAGAAACCACAGTTAGGGGGTGAGGGTAGCAAAACATTAACTGGTTGGTAGTAGACATGCAATAGACTCCCTTCTGCATATTTACTACAGGAAAGCAAAGGGGAAAATGACTCCAAGAGCTTCTCCTTGTCATTTTCCTTTAGACTTCTGCTGCCTGTTTCTTGTTTCTGCTTCACAAGGGAAATTTCTTTGGATCTGTCATATAGGCAAAAAAAATCCTGGACCAGGATTGTGGGGTTGTTTGTTGTTGCTTTTTTTTTTTTTTTTGGGTGGAGACAACTGCAGATAGGTACTAAGCACGTACATTTTAATCTCCCTATCTGGCTAGATTAAATACATTTCTAGCACACAAAATGTGCTGCAAAATAGAAACTAGAAGGCTGGCTTTGTTGGGCAGGAGAGAGTTAATCCCTATGGGGTGCTCATGTACGTCAGAGCAGGTTCCTGTCTGTGCAGTGCTCAGCTAGGATTGAGAGCTTTTGTTCCTTGTTGTTTTTCATGATTTCTTTGCATTTAATAGTGTTTGGATTTTTTTTTAATACATTTTAAAGAGCATTTCAAGCTGGCAAATGAAGGGGGGGTGGGGGCAGACTGAGAATCCTGTAGGCTGCAGTCCCCTACATATCCTGAGCTATTAAAGAACATCATAGACACAAGCAGGACAAGTCCCCACCATGGGCATGGCTTGTGTGCTTCAGCCTTCAGTGCTTGTGCCACACCTTGCAGAGGAAGATCCCAGTTCATCCCTCATCACCTTCCAGGGGTCTGAGCAGAGACGAATCAATGGTGGGGAGATTTGGGGTGGGGATGCTTGCACCACATCCCCAGTTCTGCTTCTCTTGGTCTCCAAACTGGCAGCTGTTGCCTGTCTCAGCGGGACTGGTACCCATCAGGTGAGAAGCCTCAGTGTTTTGCTCCCAGCTTCTGAATCAAGCCCAGCTCGAAGCATGACTCTCCTGTTTGATTTTTTTGACTGAATTTAAAACAGTTTGGAAGAAAGTGGTGTCATTGTTCTCGGAGCATGAATCCAGCCCAAAAAGGTTTGAAACTGACAGCCTGAGGTGGTTTCTGTTCTGAATTACAGACATTTCAGGACAGATGCAGTGCTGGATAAAGCCTGTGCCCCCTCCAGAGGCAGGAAAGGTGAGCAGGGAACTCCCTGCCAAGGGGTTGTCCCCTGGGCTCTGGGGAGCTAGGCTGCTGCCAGGAGCCGGAGGGCACACAGAGGTGAGGGACTGAGCTGGTAAAGGAGCTCAGGAGGGTCAGCTTGAAAGGCGACGATCGTGAGATTCGTGAAATATATGAAGATTAGCCCAGCCGCGACTAAAGTTTTGACCCAAACAACAACCCACAGTGAAAGGCGAGGGAATAGCACACGGCAGCCCCAAGGGCGGATCGGCGTCAGGGGATGCACAGAGGAGCGTTCCGTGGGCTGGGAGGATCGCCAGGAGGAACTTCCAGGGGGCAAACCCTTCCCTTGCACAGCGTAGAGCTGAAGTAGGTAAACC
>NW_008659746.1:7174-13846 GCF_000695815.1 Acanthisitta chloris | reverse complement strand
GTTGCCTTCCACTGGACCTGCTCCAGGTGCTTCATGTTCCTCTTGGTCTACGGAGCCCAGACCTGGACACAGCACTCTGGACCTGCTCCAGGAGCATCATACTCCTCTTGTCCTGAGGAGCCCAGAACTGGACACAGCATTCTGGACCTGCTCCAGGAGCTCCATACTCGTCTTGTCCTGAGGAGCCCAGAACTGGATACAGCACTCCACATGTGCCTCACCAGGGCTGAGCAGAGGGTCAGGATCACCTCCCTGACCTGCTGACAATGCTCTTCCTAATGCATCCCAGGATTCCATCAGCCTTCTTAGCCACAAGCATGCACTGTTGACTCATGGACAGCCTGTTGTCCACCAGGACTCTCAGGGCAATCTATTGACTCATGGACAGCCTGTTGTCCACGAGGACTCCCAGGGCACACTGTTCATTTATGGACAGCCTGTTGTCCACCAGGACCCCCAAGTCCTTCCCCACAGAGCTGCTCTCCAGTAGATCAGTGCCCAACCTGTCCTGGTGCTTGAGGTTGTCCCTCCCCAGGTGTAGGACCTGCACTTGCCCTTGTTGAATCTCAGCTGGTTCTGCTCTGCTCATCTCTCCAACCTGTCAAGGTCCCTCTGAAGGGCAGCACAGCACTCTGAGGTATCACAACTCCTTCCCAGTGTTGTATCCTCAGGAACTTGCTGAGAAGGCAACTCTGTCCCCTCATCCATTGATGAGTTTTGCTTTTCTGCCTTCCCCTGCTTTGGGGGAGCTCTGTGCACCTGCATTAAGGCAAGTGCTTGCTAAACATCTTTTTCTTGGAGTGGATCACTGGTGACAGCCTCCAACTAGACTCTGTGCCACTGATGACAACACTCTGGGACCTGCTGCTCAACCAGTTCTCAATTTGAACTCTGAAATGAACCCAGAAGAGTTCATTTCAACAAGACAGAAATGTTTGACATCAAAATAGGCTCCAGAGGATGAAATATTAGAGCAAATTCCCCCAAATCCAGACAAAACTACACAAAATTTATGTCTACACACAACAGCATTTGCCTTATAGGATGGAACTCATTGACAATCCTGGAAATAAGGAGAAAGTTGAAGTGGCAAATTCATATTTCAAGGATGGGGAGAAGGTTTGGACAATTTTTGGTCCAGAATTTCATGGAAATGGAGCTCCACCCACAAAATATTTGGGTTTCATTGATTGCCAGTGGAAAAGTGTCCCATCCAAAACGTTCCTCCAGTCTTCCTCAGAACGTGCCTTGGCCTTGCAGGGCAGGTAGGGTTGGAGCCAGGTTTGGGAAAGCTGGGGGCTGGTCCTGGGTTCAGGTGGAAGTCCAACAGGGAGCTCAGAAGGAAGTGGGATTAATATTGGCCTTTTGGTCAACCCAACAGTGCCAAAAAGCACAAAATTAACAGAGATTGCTCTTCCCAAAGTTTTGTTGTGGAGCAGAGCTGGGAAGATGTGGTTGGCAAGGAACTACCTGATCAATGTGATCATAGGATCATGGAATAGTTTGGGTTGGAAGAGACCTTAAAGATTATCTGGTGCCAACCCCTGCCATGGGCAGGGACAGCTCCCACCAGCCCAGGTGGCTCCAAGCCCCATCCAACCTGGCCTGGAACACTTCCAGGGATGAAGCAGCCGCAACTTCTCTGGGCAACCTGTGCTAGTGCCTCAGCACCCTCACAGCCAGGAATTCCTTCCCAATATCCCATCTATCCCCGCCCTCTGGCAGTGTGAAGCCATTCCCTGTGTTCTGTCCCTCCATCCCTTGTCCCAAGTCCCTCTGCAGTTCTCTTGGAGCCCCATTAGGCACTGGAAGGTGCTCTAAGGTCTCACTGGAGCCTTCTTTTCTCCAGGCTGAATATTTCCAGCTCTCCCAGCCTGACTCCATGGCAGAGGTGCTCCAGAACCACGGAATGGTTTGGGTTGGGAGGAATCTTAAAGATCATCTCATTCCACCCCCTGTCATGGGCAATGACACCTTGCACTAGCGCAGGTTCCTCCACCCCAATCCAACCATGGTGGATTTTATCCCATGGGACACAGCAGCACAGCCTGGGGCAAGATTTGTGCCATAATGAGAGAAATAACTCCTTGGAGTAACATTGGGACACCTGGAAAAAGGGTAGGTCTAAGGCATTATTTGAAGTGGTGGCTGGTTAGCCCTTAACAGAGCTGTATCTGACTTGCTTGTGGTCTAAATTCAACCTTTTTCCTTTGGAGATTAAGGACTGGCTGGAAAGTATTTCCCAGTAGGTTAATGGACACATAGGATGGCAAACAACCACCTCCAACCCCCATCCTTCCTCTGATCATGGGTTTCCTGCTGCTCCCCAGGTGCTTGCAAAGGGAGAAGGAGCAGAGGTAGAGGATGGAACAAACCAATTATCCAAGGTTTCTCCACTGGAAGGGCCAGTTTGAAGCTGTGACATTGTCCTCACACCTCACAGGCTGATGATTTCCCATGTCAAGCCAAGCTGTTCTTGAAGACAGGGAGGAGACCAAGCTCCAGCCCCTCCAGTGGGGGTGAACCACTCTTTCAGGAGAGCCATGTGAGCAATTCCACCAGGAAAATACAGCCAGACAGCTCTGGTTGCAGCCAACGGATCTTCAGGCATGGCTGAACACCAGAGCCTGTCTGTCTGCTCCATTCCTGGAGTCCTCAGGAGCCAACAGCCATTCCCAGCAAGCTCTCTTTCCTTATTAAACCACATCACAGGAGTTTGGGGCAGGCAAGGTCCAGGAAAGTGGTTGTTGTACCAGTCCTGGAGGACAATTAGCTGTTTCCAAGGAATTTCAAACCACACAGCCCTTCTTGTACCCTGAACTTCAGGGAGAACATCCCAAGAGGTGGCTACACCTATCTCCATGTCACTTTGCACTGAGGTTTAGTGGATGAAAGGCTGGACTTGATCTTGGAGGTCTTTTCCAATCTTAATGATTCTCTGGGCTGGATGGAGCTCAGTGCTGTCCAAGGTCCAAGAAGCAGAAGGGGAGGGAGCACGAGATGCCACAAACTCTGATCTCAACATCTCTTTCCAAGGAGTTCTTGGCAGCTTTGGAGTGCACCATCCATCCCCCTCAAGAGCCATTTGAGGAGCCCAAGAGTCCTGTCTCATCCCAAAGCCAGGCAGGATCTCCGAGGCCAACACAGTGCTGCTTTCCTTTTCTATAAGGGCCTAGTGAGTCTTCCTTCCCTCCCTTCCTCCTCCTTCCCTCGAGACATGACTGCTCCCATCCTTAATTGGTGATGATATATGAGAGCACATTGCAAAGGTTTGTTATTCTTGGAAGAGGCACCAGGAGGACCTTTACAGCAATCTGTCAAGGTTTAGGCCCTTTTACAGACACAAAGCTCCATTTCATCTGGAGGCCCTTTGGGATGATGGGATGTGTCTGCTGGAAGCACCAGAGGTCACTTGTATTCCACAGGGAGGAATGGAAGTTTCAATGACTCAAGGATGGGCACAGGCATCTGGGTTTGGGAGATATTATGGTGAAGGGAAATCGTGGATGGAGGTGACAACAGGTGCAACCTTTTGTCCTCATCAGGTGCCTCCAGGGCTACAGGGAAGATGCAGAAGAATCTTCCTTAGGAACTGGAGTGACAGGACAAGGAGTCATGGGGAGAAACTGAAAAAGGGAAAGATTAGATACTAGGAAGTATCTAACCCTCTCCTTCCTTCCTTCCTTCCTTCCTTCCTTCCTTCCTTCCTTCCTTCCTTCCTTCCTTCCTTCCTTCCTTCCATTTTTCCAGCTCCTTCTGGAAAAGAACTTCTCCACCAGCTCCAAACAGAGGATCAGAGACACTTTTAAACCAAGGGTTGATCCCATGTCCTCCTACTTTTCCACTTTTAGGCATCCTGGGAAGTGCTTTCAGTGTCTAACAAGTTTGTTTCCTGAATCAAGGCCAGGTTGGATGGGGCTTGGAGAAACTTGGGCAGGTGGTAGGTGTCCCTGCCTATGGCATGGGGTAGGACTAGATGGGATTTAAGTTCCCTTCCATCCCAAACCATTCCATGATTCTGGAGCACCTCTGCCATGGAGCCAGGCTGGGAGTGCTGGGAATGTTCAGCCTGGAGAAGGTAAGACTCCAGAAATACCTCAGAGCCCTTTTCAATGCCTAAAGGGTCTCCAGGAGAGCTGCAGAGGGATCTGGGACAAAGGATGAAGGGGCAGGGATAGATGGGATATTGGGAAAATCTGAGAGCACAAATGGTCATATTAAAGCTTCATTATTACAAATAATACCTTTGCTTTACTGGGATTTGGAAGGATGAGGAGCAACTAATGTAGAACTTCGTGGAGAGTGAGAATATTTGAAGTAAATATCCCATTGGGACCATCATGACCAAGAGTGACTTTATCTCTGGAGAACAAGAAGCTTTCAGGAGCTGAACCACTTAAATATCTCTTAGAACCGCATTCTCACTTCATCCCCACGATTCAACCTCTTCCCACAATGTCTGTCCCTCCCTGGATGCAGCAGAGCATCTCAGCACTACTGAAAATCCAAAGTTTGGGGATGATTAATGACTAACAGATTTTTTTCCACTAGGGATAAAGCAACCCAAACAACTCCCAACAATCAGGATGGGTTTCCAGCCTGTGGGTGTTTGCTGGACCTGAGGAGCAGAAGCATAAACAATGCTCAGTTAATGTCCTGCTGCTCCCTGGGGCTTCCTGAGGAACACAGTGTCCAAGTCAGTTGTGTTTCAGGGCAGGGAAGAGGAGGTGTTATTCCTCCTGGGGAGGACAATCATGGGTGGAAAATAACAAGGGGAAATCTAGGAAGAAAAAAGGCCTAGGAAGTAGAAGAAATGCAGACCAGAAAGTGGTCAGAAATGAGGAAAAATGGCTTCTTGCCTCCAGCACCGCTTCTGGAGAGCAGAAGATGCCTTTGAAGGGGGGATGGGAGCAGCACATTGGGCAACACTTGTTCCAATACTGTCCAGGGCATAGGATCATGGAATAATTTGGGTTGGATGGACATTAAAGCTCATCTAGTTCCATCCCCTGCCATGGGCAGGGACACCTCCCACCAGCCCTAGTGGCTACAGGCCCCATCCAACCTGGCCTGGAACACTGCCAAGGATGGAGCAGCCACAGCTTCTCTGGGCAACCTGTGCCAGTGCATCACCACCCTCACAGGGAAGAATTTCTTCCCAAATTCCACCCAAACCTCCAGGACATTAAAGCTCATCTAGTTCCATCCCCTGCCATGGGCAGGGACACCTCCCACCAGCCCTAGTGGCTACAGGCCCCATCCAACCTGGCCTGGAACACTGCCAAGGATGGAGCAGCCACAGCTTCTCTGGGCAACCTGTGCCAGTGCATCACCACCCTCACAGGGAAGAATTTCTTCCCAAATTCCACCCAAACCTCCACTTTTCCTGTGTGAAGCCATTCCCCCTTTTCCCTCCATGCCTTGCCTTGTCCCAAGTCCCTCTGCAGCTCTCCTGGAGCCCCTTTAGGCACTGGAAGGTGCTGGAAGGACTCCCCAGAGGCTTCTCCTCTCCAGGCTGCCTGGAACACTGCCAAGGATGGAGCAGCCACAGCTTCTCTGGGCAACCTGTGCCAGTGCATCACCACCCTCACAGGGAAGAATTTCTTCCCAAATTCCACCCAAACCTCCACTTTTCCTGTGTGAAGCCATTCCCCCTTTTCCTGTCCCTCCATGCCTTGTCCCAAGTCCCTCTGCAGCTCTCCTGGAGCCCCTTTAGGCACTGGAAGGTGCTGGAAGGACTCCCCAGAGGCTTCTCCTCTCCAGGCTGGACATTTCCAGCTCTCTGAGTCTTTCCTCATGTCAGAGTTGCTCCATCCCTGTAATCACCTTGGTGCCTCCTCTGGATTCATTCCAAGAGGTCAATCTCCTTCCTTGTGCTGGAAATCCTGGAGCTGGAGGCACTACCTAAGGTGTCTCAAGCATTATTTGACTTCCAGCTTGGTGGGAGTCACTGTCAGCATGTGGCATGAGACCACCATGACCTTCAGCTGTGGCTGCTAAGGGTGATGATCTCCATGTCAATGGTGAAGGTTTGAGGTACCAACAACAAGCCATGAAGGTGCATATCCTCTCTGCACTTTGGATGCCCGTGAGGGAATTGGGGTGCACCAAAGAAGCCCATCAGATGTTTAGTAGTGTGTTTCATGCCTGGAATAGGACTTGAACTTGATCCTGGTGAGGTCTTGGGTCAGGTTTTCTGCTCTGGATGTCACCAACTGAGGCACTGGTGTCTCTACCAAAGATGTGGCACTCCATAGCAATATCCAATTTGCCTATGGATAACAGCAGCAAGACTCACTCCATCTCACTTCAGCTATCCATGGATCTCTGAATTAGAGGTTCCAGCCCTTGGAGATGACCTTTTCTCACTAACAGTCCCAGAAATGAGGCTTGGAGAAGGTGCCAACCCTAACAGCAACCACAGTCCACAAGGTGGGTCATTCCTTCCAAGCCTGATCCATGCATGCTCTTACTAAATATGGAGCAGAATGACATATTTCTGGGAAAAAGAAAAGCAATTTAGTGGGATTAGACTTAGGTAAACACCTAGAAAAACTCTTCCATTGTATTCCTGCCTGGACTTTGGCAACCAATCAACCAACCAAGAACCTTAGTGGTGTTTATTTAACCTCTTGGGTTTGTAGCTCTCATTCCCTGTGACACTGCCAATGT
>NW_008659746.1:1084-7149 GCF_000695815.1 Acanthisitta chloris | reverse complement strand
AATGCCCAAGAGAGAAGAAGGTTCTTCTGTGGGTGGTTATTTTTCTGGTTGAGCTCCAGAATTTTGGCACATGTGGCCTTGATGTTGTCCTCAAGTGGAAAGTATTGAGGTAGAAGGAAAATATTGAGCAGAGAAATGTCATTCAAATCTCAAACAAGGTTCAGTGTGGGTTCACTTCATGTTATGTGTAAGTTTGGCACAGAGATGTTTCTTCTGCAGTGAAAACCTTCAGGTCTTCTGGACACAGAGGAGTCGGACCTGGGTCACAAGGTCTTCATTCAGGTTGGTGATTGTGAGAGAACCTAGAGAGAACTTGCTAGTTCTTGAAGGATTCTCCATGGCTGATGAGCTCAAGAGTCACCAGGGGATTAGACATCTCCATGGAGAGAAAAATTGGTGAGAGCTAAAGGATTGTCATGGTTTGACCCCAGACTGTCATGGATTGACCCCAAACTGCCATGGTTTGGCTCCAGCTGGTCACAGCACCATGCAGAGGTTCACTCACATTCCTGATGGGATGGGGGAGAGAATCAGGAGGGATAAAGTGGGAAAACTCATGGGCTGAGATAAAAGCCATTTAATCGGGAAAGAAAAAGCCACAGGAGCAAAGCAAAAGGAATTCCTTGCCCACTTCCCATCACAGGCAGGTGTTGAACATCCAAGGACTCCATTGGGCATAACAGTGATTTGGGAAGACAAACTCCATCACTCCCAATGTCCTCCGTTTCCTTCTTCATCCTCAGCTTTATCTATCCTCTTCCATGTGGTCTAGAGCATCTCCGGATTTAGTTGGGGTTGGCTTTCCTGGCTGTGTCACTTCCCAACTCCTTGTTCCAGGTTCCTGGGGGGTGAGAAGCAAAGTCCTTGACTCTGTGCAAGTGCTGCTCAGCAATAAGGAAACATCCTCAAATTATCTACTCTCTTCCCATCCCAAATCCCAAGCAAAGCCCCGCACCAGCTCCTGGGAAGAGAATGATCCCAACCCCAACCCAAACCAGCACAAGCACCAAAAAACAGGCAAAAATTTAGGAAGGAAACAGAATCTATTTGTAACTTTCCCCCTGGAGGAACTTGGAGCACCACAATGAGATCTGACTGGAACTGGGAGAGAGGGAAGAAGGAATAAATAGGAATGTTCTCCTTAAACAGGTGAAACTGTAACTTTTTGGTTCTTGAATGTCTTCAAACTGTTTGTTCAGGGCATCTCTGCACCACAGGCTGTCAGGAGATGATCCAATGGGGAGCACAGGGATCTTCTCTGTGGACAAATCCTGGACAAAAAGAACCTATTTCGGCTACATTTGTACTCAGCTGTTTATTTTCCATCTGAAGGTGATAAACCCCAAGAGATTCCAAAGCTTTGTGGCATTTTACAACTAAACTCTCAGATTTCAGGAAGATTTTTTTGGGGTTTGTTTTCCCTATTTTCCAGTTCAAAAGTATCCCTGGGGAGCTCTCCAGCTACCTCTGCTCACACTGAGATCGCTTAGTTACTCTTTCCAGCCAATACAGGAGGCACCTGAGGCATTTTCCTGTTCCCATCCCCACTTCCCAGAACCCACTGTTGATTTTTTTACCTAGAAAAAATATT
Organism: Acanthisitta chloris; assembly: GCF_000695815.1. Classification (NCBI taxonomy): domain Eukaryota; kingdom Metazoa; phylum Chordata; class Aves; order Passeriformes; family Acanthisittidae; genus Acanthisitta; species Acanthisitta chloris. The sequence continues at coordinate 5,558 of NW_008659746.1, read as the reverse complement.
CCCTGATGCCCCAATTCATCATTTTTTCCTGCTACATCTTAAATCTCCTTGGTTCATCCAATCCTTTTGCTCCATCTCCAAAGATTTCCGTGCTCTGCTCCTTATTCCTCTCTGTCCCACTTGATTATTGATTGAATTTTAGGCACTTCCTTGAAAATCAAATGCTAATAAAATCTCAAAGCCTCCCCCAAACCTCAAAATGGCCCAAACCAACAACCCAAGAAGCAAATTTCCATGAAAATCCATATTTTCCAGTTTTCTGTACAGTTTCCCTATGGAAGAAAATGAAGAAGAAAGCTGTTAACTAAAACCTAAACTGAAGGTTTAAATTGCTGTTTTGACCAGGAAAAGAGCTTTGTTGCCTCTCTTTTTGGGCCAGGACTAGGCTGTTTACCAGCAAAAAGCTCTTCCCAAGGAATTAGTTTATATTTTTCACTGCCAAACTTGAATATTCCTTTGCCTTTTCCCCAAAACTTCCTTTGGCTTGAGCAGAGCAGATGGTTTGGTGTTCCAGACAAGCAAGAGGGGATCCCAAATGTCCTGGAGAAGGACAAATTCGGTGATCCAGTGGTTCCATCAGTGTTCAAATCCATCAACCTAAACATGGAAGGTTTATTCATAGTTTCATAGTATGTGAAGGGGTTGGAATGGACCTTAAAGATCATCTAGCCCCAGCCCCCTCCCCTGGGCAAGGACACCTCCCACCACACCAGGTTGCTCAAGGCTTTATCCAAATTGGCTTTGAACACTGCCAGGATTGGGGCAGTCACAGCCTCTCTGGGCAACCTGTGTCAATGTCTCACCACCCTCACAGGGAAAAAATTCTTCCTAATATCCCATCTAAATTTCCCTCTTTTTGATTTATCCCCATCACTCCTTCTCCTGCCACTGCAGTTCCTTACCAAGAGTCCTTCTGCAGCTTCCCTGGAACCCCTTCAGGTCCTGGCAAGTTGCTCTGAGGTCTCCACACAACCTTCTCTTCTCCAGGCTCAACAGCCCCAACTCTCTCAGCCTGTCCTCATAGGGAAGGTGCTCCAGTCCTCTGATCAGCTTTGTGGCCTCCTCTGGACTTTCTCCCACAGTTTCATGTCCTTCTTGTGTTGGGGACACCAGAGCTGTGTGCAGCACTCCAGGTGAGTCCCAGTGGAGCAGAGTAAAGGGGGAGAATCACCTCCTTGGACCTGCTGCCCACTCCTTTGGATGCAGCTCAGGATTGTGTTGGTTCCCTGGGCATTCCACCTTTTTGGCTAGTCCCCACAGGTTTTCAGCTCTCACAAACCTCAGGTTCCACCTTTTTCCCCTGAATTTTCTCAAAGTCCTTGTTTTCTGCTCTCTTCTCTTAGATCTCACCTCACCTCCTGCCACACCTGTGATCTGTAGCTTCCCAAAAGCCAGAAAAAAATGGTGTTAGTATCAAATTCCTTCACTCCAGGTCTAAGAGACTCTAATCATCTCCTGGATTGGGACACGAGTGAGCACTGGTAAAATTTGCCTCTGGAAAATGCCTGAACACCGTTTTTTCCTATTCACCATCATTTTTTTTCTAATTCACTTGTCCTGCTGCGCTGCTAAATTGTCCATCCCTTGAGACACTCTCATGGCATATGGCAGGAATGGGTTCAAGAAGTCTCAATTAGGTGAATTTAAGAAGGAGACAGAGGGAGCAAATGAGTTGTTGGCTCCTGTTTTTTCCTACTCACTTGGAGAACTTGGGGAGATTTGCCCCTTGGATGATTGGAGTCCAAAATGTGTCATCATGTCTTCTCATGAAAACGAGTTTGTGAAGCCCTTGGCAAGCAGAAAGCACCAAATAAGTCAGTGCAAAGGTCTTCTCCAGCTCTAATTGAGGGCTGGAGTTGGCCAGGATAAGGAAGACAGGAAGGCTCCATTAGAAGGAATATTTCACCCTGTAAAGGAGATACTGCAAGGAAAATGAACCTTATTTAGTTGATTAAATAAAGCCCTAATTAGCAGGAAGGCAATGAGAAAGGCCAGCAAAGGAAGCCCTTTTATTCCTGAGGTAATAAGACCACCAATAACCACCAAAGTGGAGCAAATCCATTGCAGTGTGGGGGAGGAGAAGCTGCTTGGAGCTGCACTCCTGGTGATTTGGAGGCAGAATTTACAAGCACACTCAGCTACTGAGTGGAAAAATCCATTGGCCATGGAGTAGTTGCTGTTTTCCAGAGCTAATGATTCATTTCTGAGTCATAAATAATAGGTCCCTAATGACAAAGGGGAGAAAAGTGGTTGTCTCTTGCCAACTATTTATTAGAAAATAGAGCTAAATCATTAGCTGAGAGTTCTCTTACCGGAAAGCTGAAACCACATTTCTCTCTGGAAGGTCATAAGCTATTTCCACAAGAATTTAGACAAAACATTATTGCAGTTTAAATCTTTCGTCTTTAGCACTGCAGGGAAAGAAAAAGAGAGTAGGGAAGGGGGAAAAGAAAAGGAGCAATTGGTTCACCAGAGAACTTCAATTTGGTCTGTGACATCGCCAGAGATCCTGAAGTAAAGAACAAGGGGAGGTTGGAAGCATCATCAGGAGTGTCTTCTGAGGGAATGAGGGTTAATATGAGCTTCATCTCCTTTGGAGACTTGACCCAGCTCATGGGCATGTGGCAGTGCTGGAGAAGGTACAGTTGGTGATGGACAGAGAGTCATGGAATGGGTTGGGTTGGGAGGGACCCCAAAGATCATCTCATTCCACCCCCTGCCATGGGCAGGGACATCTTCCACTAGCCCAGGTGGCTCCAAGCCCTATCAAACCTGGCCTGGAACACTTCCAGGGATGGAGCAGCCACAGCTGGTCTGGGCAACATGTGCCAGTGCCTCACCACCTTCACAGACAGGACCTGCTTCCCAATATACCATCTAAATCTCCCCTTTTCCAGGGTGAAGCCACTTCCCCTTGTCCTGGCCCTCCATGCCTTGTCCTAAACCCTCTCCAGCTCTCTTGGAGCCCCTTTAGGCACTGGAAGGGGCTCTAAGGTCTCCCTGGAATTTCTCTTCTCCAGGCTGAACACCCCCAGCTCTCCTAGCATGGCTCCATGGCAGAGGGGCTCCAGAATCATGGAATAGTTTGGACCTTTAAGAGCATCTAGTTCCATGCCCTGCCATGGGCAGAGACACCTCCCACCAGCCCAGGTGGCTCCAAGCCCCATCCAACCCTGCCTGGAATACTTTGAGGGATGATGCAGCCACAGCTTCTCTGGGCAACCTGTGCCAGTGCCTCATCACCCTCACAGCCAGGAATTCCTTCTCTAAATCCCATCTATCCCTGCCCTCTGGCAGTGGGAAATAATTCACTGTGTCCTGTCACTCCAGGCCCTTCTAAATTGTCCCTCTCCATGTTGTAGGGCAGCCACAGCTTCTCTGGGCAGAGATCCATTTAGACGCACTGTGATGTGTTGGACACTTGGGCCCTGAAGTGGGAATATACAAGCCATACATGGGGTCAGGCTGCATGGACCTGATGCTTCCCACCTGGCATAAAGGGTGTCAAGCTGAAGTGTTCCGGACCAAGTTGGATGGGGCTTGGAGAAACCTGGGGTGGTGGAAGCTGTCCCTGCCATGGTGGGGGGTGGAATGAGATTGTCATGAAGGTCCCTTCCAACCCAAAGCGTTCCATGATTCCTGTTAGGACACTTCTGTCCAACCTACACATCTTACAGATGTCATGGGTAAAATTTGTCTTCTTCTATTCCTCTGAGAACATTGCTGAACCATGCAACATCTTCCAGAACTTTGCCACTGAAGACAAATGATTAATTGATAACAACAGAAAGCAAAAAACCCTCAGTATCTTCCATCCCTCACAGCACAACATTTCTCCAGGCATCCGTGGTATCTTGGAGCACCAGGGAAAGCCAAAGATTTCATTTTACAATGTGGGAAAATGTAAGGATGTTGTCGAACCATATTCCAGTCCCAAGATGGATAAAATCTAATCTCCAGAGGTGGTGTGTCCCACATCCATCATTGCCATGATGAACTCCAGAGAATCTTCCCATCCTCAGCATCATCAAACACCAGTATCACGTTCATTGAAAGGTTCAACATGATCATTTGGGGATCATGAGTAATAACTCATATTGCGAAGTTCCTGCCTGATATGTGTCAGGAATGTATGGTTGGAAAGAGCATCTTGGCTCATGTTGTGTCATCTCATCCATAACCTTCTCATGTGCCAGAAAAGCACTTAAGCACATACTTAATTCTGGGAAAACAAGGAAGACCCATAAGCCTGGATTTAACTAGATGCATATTTCTAAATCAAGGCATTAAGCTCTTTGCTCAACGTGCAGAAAATTCAGACTTTTTAATCACAGTGCTAGTGTGCTTCCCTGCCAAAATGCACCACCATATAAACATTTACTATGGAGTGAGCTGTAGTGTGGATGGGAAGATATGTATCCTTTATGGAAAATAACAATTTGGGATGTATAGCCAGACAGAACCCAAGGTGGTT
>NW_008659746.1:0-1035 GCF_000695815.1 Acanthisitta chloris | reverse complement strand
AAGTTCATGGCTGCCCCAACCCTGGCAGTGTTCAAAGGCAGGTTGGGTAAAGCCTTGAGCATCCTGGTCTGGTGGGAGGTCTCCCTGCCCAGGGCAGAAGGTTGGGACTAGATGATCTCTAAGGTCCATTCCAAGCCCTGAACACACTATGGCAGTGTGATTACCTGCAGATAGGGGGTCAGAATGGCTGAAAAATGTGGCTATCCCAACACTTGGTGCTCAGAGGCACAACAGCTCCAAAGGTCTTAATATCAGGGCATAGCATAGAAACTAGGCCTGGGTTTCATCCCTATGAATCTTTGTCTCTCTTGAGAGCATCCTTGGGGCATCCCTATGGCAGATTTGACTCCTCACACCCAGGGATACAACTCAATGCAGGAGTTAGCAGATGCTTCTGCCCTAAACCACCTGGGACATGTGTCCTTGGACACTAGGGCTGGCAAAGGATGAGATTTCACCCACCCCTTGCTGCCTTTCCCTTTCCCAAGGGCCTTTCCAAGGCTTCATCCAGCTCCTCTTGTGAGATCCCCGTGTTAGCGTAGAAAACACATAGTCACTGAATGATTATATGGGTGCTTTTATTGAAGAGCTCTGGGAGTCCGGGTACAGACCCAAATCTGACTCCGACATGGATCAGAGATGGATACATTTTATACTCTTCTCTTACATAACCATAGGTTAATCATTACATTACTATTATTCTATTGATTTCACCCAAGCATGGATCCCAGTTGCTTTTGATTATTGTTAAATCCTCCCTAGGCATAACTTCAAGTTTCCTTTGATCATTGTTATAGTGCCCCCAACATAGTTTCAAGATCTTATAATAATAATCTATTAATCAGGCAAATAATAATCTATTAATCAAGCAGATATGTGCAGATGGATATGCAAGTACATACAAGTTCGCGTTGCTCTACTAAACATAATATTCATCTCTGTCGCCTATTAATCAGACAAATACATGCAGGTGGATAATATTTATCTTTGTCACTCAGTTTTTTTTAGCTACCATGATTCACTCTACTAAGTATA
>NW_008659745.1:42597-79269 GCF_000695815.1 Acanthisitta chloris | reverse complement strand
GGTTTTCTTCCAGAGAGGGCCCACATTATCTCTAGCCTTACTTTTACATGCGGCATACCTGTAGAAGCCCTTCTTGTTATCTATATCTTGTTATCCTATCTTGTTATCTTCTTATCCTATCCTTGATGTCCCTGGCTAGCCTCAATTCCAACTGTGCCTTAGCTTTCCTGACTGTCTCTAGCTTCTTAGAGCTTCTCTATATTTTTCCCAGTCCATTTGTCCTGCCTTCCATCTCCTAAAGGCTTCTTTTTTTTCCCTTGAGTTCCCTCAGCACTTTGTTATTCATCCACAGAGGCCTTCTGGCATTTTTGCCCAATTTCCCCTGTGTCTGGATGCTTTGGTACTGAGCTTCAAGTAGCTGATTCTTGAATATTAGCCAGCAGTCTTGGGCCCCTCTGCCTTCCAGGACTTCATCCCAAGGGACTCTGCCAAGAAGATCCTTGAAGAGGCCAAAGTCTGCTGTCCTGAAGTCCAGTACAGTTACCTTGCTGCACACCTTCCTCACCGCCCTGAGGATCTCGAACTCCACCATCTCATGGTCACTACAGCCAAGGCTGCCTTGGAGCACCACGTTCCTCACCAGCTCCTCCCTGTTGGTGAGCACAAGGTCCAGCACAGCTTCTTTCCTAGTTGGTTCCTCTATCATCTGTGTAAGGAAGTTATCATTAACACATTTAAGGAACCTCTGGCATTGCTTATGTACCACAGTGTTGCTCTCCCAACAGATATCAGGGTGATTGAAATCCCCCATGAGGACTAGGGCTTGCGAGCTTGAGGCTAACTTCATCAAGTCCAACTCTAGACTCTGCACAGGACATGCCTGGGAATCACACCATGTGCCTGAGAGCATTGTCCAAGTGCTACTTGAACTCTGTCAGGCTTGGTTCTGTGGCCACTGCCCTGGGGAGCCTGTTCCAATGCTCAGTCACCCTCTGGGTGAAGAACCTTTTCCTAATACCTAACCTAAACCTTCCCCAGTGCAGAGCAGAGTGCCTGACCCTCACTTCCCCTCATGAGGAAGTTGTATACAGTGATGAGGTCTCCCCTCAGCCTTCTCTTCTCCAGGCTGAACAGCCCAAGTGACCTCAGCTGCTCCTTATACAGTTTCTCCTCAAGCCACTTCACCATCTCCATTGCCCTTCTTTGGATGCTGTCTAATATCTTAGTGTCTTTCTTATATTATGGTGCCCAAAACTGCACACAGTACTCAAGGTGAGGCCACGTCAGTGCAGAGCAGAGTGGGACAATCTCTTCCCTCGACCAGCTGGTGATGCACTCCAGGACGTGATTGGCCCTTGTGGCTTCCATCCCAGGGCACGCTGCTAACCAATATCCACCCTGCCATAAATGAGTACCCCCAGGTCCCTTTCTGCAGCACTAGTTTCCAACATTTCATTCCCCAGTCTTTATGCACATCCAGGGTTGCCCCATCCCAGGTGCAGAATCTGGCTCTTACCCTTGTTGAACTCCCTATAGTTGGTGTGGCCCAGCCCTCTAATTTATCAAGATCTCTCTGCAAGAACTCTCTACCTTTGAGGAAGTCAACCGCTCCTCACAATTTTCTGTCATCAGCAAATTTGCTTAATATCCCTTCAAGTCCTGCATCCAAGTCATTTATGAAGATGTTGAATAGCTCTGGGCCCAAGATGGAGCCCCATGGAACCCCACTAGTGACCAGTCACCAGCCTGATGTAATCCCATTGATTATAACGTGACATTGTGTGGTTCTTGGGAATGTCCTTTGCAGGGCCAAGAGCTGGACTTGATCCATGTGGATCCCTTTCAACTCTGAATGTCTGTAATTCTGTGGTATAACATCATTTTTACAAGAAAGACTGGCACCATGTGCTTAAGTGTATTCATATTAATAGGAATAGACTGTACAAAGTTAATTTTGTGTGAAAAAAAAGTTGAATTGAATAATATCCCTTAGGAAACTGTTTTCCAGAAATTTATGATGAAATTTTGTGTCAATTTCAAAATGAAAACTACAGCCTTAATCTGGAAATATTTTCAAAATGAAAACTACAGCCTTAATCTAGAAATATTTTTTTTGAGAATTCAGTATCACTATCTCAGTGCCTTTAATGCCTCTTAATCCTAGATAAATAGTTCTTCAGTCATGTGAAAGGAAGAAACTTTATATTTTAAACCCAAGTTATATGATCAAACCTGGCCTACTTCTCACATGCAGCATTAGCTTCCATTTACAACTAGAGGTAAAGATAATTTGTCACTGCTGCAAGTTCAGCATTGGCTTGATCTTATTTAGGTCATTGAGAATCTTCTGGACAGTATATTTCTCTTTTGAATTCTTTTTTGAATAGCTTGATTTCATCATAACACCACAACAGTTGGTCTCAGGGAGGAAATTTAATTTCAACCAGTTTTATTCAGGAAGTAGAGTAGAATAGATTCATTATTTATGTAGGAATGTCATAATGGCCAGTCTGAATATTAAGGCTGATACAACATTAACAGAAGATTTGCACAGTTTGTATTACTTCATGACAGCTTTAATAGTCACCCCTTATTTCACCTGTATTTGCTAGTCCTGATGGAAACCCTACAGAACTGAAGCCAAGAGAAATACGTGTGCCCAGTTCAGAACTACTCTTTAGTGAAGATGTGGCTGACTTTGGAAAGGGAAAGACAGTGTTTTACTTTGCCCTGATCGTCCTGCAAGAAAAAGTTGCATCTTCTGGTGTAAATCAGAGTGGTTTCAGAGACTGCTGTGAAATACGACATAACTGACGGAGGGGGATCACTGGAGAGCAGAACCAGTACTGTCGTGTTCCCAGTCTGTGCTCTAGCATGGTCGTACTGTGAAGGTTAGATGGAGGTTCATCTTTGTAGTAGTTACAGTCTTATTTTATCTGAAAAACATAACAAAAGACCTTGAGGAAATTTGGCTGCTTCCTAGGTCATCTGTGCCCCTGAAGTAGCATGAAGGGACTTGAGCACAGCTCAGAAGCAGAGTTCTGTCTGTCAGTTCACCTGTCAGCCTGTTTGTTTCTTTGTGCAGGTATCCATCCATCTGTCCACAAATCTGGTATCATACACAGATTCAGTGACTTGTGTGGCTTACAGGTTGTCTACTTACTACACAGATTCAGTGACTTGTGTGGCTTGCAGGTTGTCTTATGGGAAGGTAGAAAGTACCTATGTACAACAAGAGCCTCAGCACTTGCCACTCTCTGACAGCCTTCCTGGAAGATCAAAGGAAGAGTTATTCAGCTGATTAGAAATGCTATTGCAAGGAGCATGAGACACACAGTTCCTAATATTTTAACAAACCAATGCCAGTGTCAGCCCATGGTTTCAGGTGTATATACCCATAAAGCAGTGAACGAAGCAACACTCACTGATGGGGGTAGTTTATGTCTGTACATTCTGCTGCTCGATGTCTGATACATCAAACAGAGACAGCCTTCCTGAAGTTATAATGATCCTGACCTTATGTTTTCACTGTCACCACCAAGCACTAGGCAAGTTTCCTTGTTCCTGGATTTCCAAGTATTATTCTTAGGAGCTTAGGAACTCTTAAATTACATTGGATTAGAGAGCCACTGCAAGATAGTCTCTAGAGCCAGTAGCACACAGGGCTGGATTACAAGACTTTGCTTGACTGTGTAATTGGGTAATATTCTTGCTAAGTGTCCATCAGCAGGCTTCAGACCAATATAACCAGTTGGTGTCTTCCGTAGGCTGTCCAGAGTGTGGATCTACAGCATTACTTACAAGCTTCTAATTCTCCATAGACCTTTATTATTCTTAACTTCTTACGAGGTACAGCAATAGTGTGGGGGGAGGGTTAGGGTTAGTTCTTTGCCAGACAACAGCAAGGAAAATGAAGATCTTTGTGATATTAAGGTACATTGTGTCTCTTTTGATCTAGACAAGATTATTTCCTTGAGGATCTTGCAGATAATGCATAGCTCCAGGAGGACCATTCCCCATCCACAGTGGTACACCTACCACCAGTACCAATGTGCTCAGCAAGGCTCTGGCTTTCAAACTGCTCTATGTGTCAATCTGATTTCCTTCAATGTGCATATGTTGTACTTGATGTGCTTTTTTTCATTGTCTTATGTTTTAGACATGGTTTTCACAAAGCTGTGACCTTGTTCTTGAAACAGCTACAACATCCTTGGGAAACTTTGCCTGGTGGAGGAAGAGAGAGTCCTTTCCTTAAATTATATAGTGATGTTCACAGTGAGAGACACTGCATGTATACCCATGGTGTAACTATAGGTTTTGCATCTTTAAGGACTGAGGTACTTACAGTCAACTGTGAAAGAAATAATGCATGTGCATATGGCTCTTGTTGTTTTGGAGTCTTACAGAAAATTTCTCCAAGGACTCACAGTGCCCATCTTTTAAGATTTGTGGGATTAACATGTCAGAGGCATCCTACCATAGACTTCAGACTGTCTATGCTTGTCTGGGACCAAGTATGAGAAGTGGGTTTAGCCAGAGCCAGCATTCAGGGGATGGAATATGGTCATGAAGGATAGGTTTCCCTAGACAGCAGCCAGAGGTGCAACTTCAGTCCTGCTCTTAGAGAGTAGGAGATAAAATACTCAAAGTATGAAATCCAGCTGATCCTGAGTCTGATCATGGAAAATCATAGAAGTGGGCTCATCAGGGAGGATGGTATCATAGTAAGAATACGAGAATTTGAGGAAATGTTTGTCCTTGAAGGTAATCACTATATGTGCATTTGTGTGTGAATGTGAACTAGGTTTGTATATCAACTCGTGTAGTGTGTATTTACATAGATATGTAGTCAGCTGGTGGGTCATGTAGAAACATGAACCTAGCAAGCCTGATGTATATCACTTCTCCATACATTCCAATCAGTTTGATATGTGGCTTTGCTAGCTAAACTCACATCTGAATTTATTGTGTTCCAAACATTTTTTATCAACATCACCATTTTCCACAAGCCATTATATACCAATAATTTTTAGTTTGCAATCATGGGACAACATAAACATTAGCAGGAAACAATAATGATGGAAGGCTCAATATTATACTGCAAACTATCAATGTAGTTTGCATTCATCAGAGCAATAGATTTATGGTACTCTGTTTAGAGAGATTTCTAAGGTATGTCCAACCAGTCTGTGATCAGTTTTCAGGAAAGCCTTTCATTGCTATATGGTATCCCTTGAAGCCACTTTATAAAAAGAAGAAAAATGAATCATGTTTGTTCTGAAACATTATGAAAAATGAAAACATGGGATTTGCCATATTAGCTCAGGTGTAATGTTTTTCTACTAAGGGTTGATTCTATGTGACTACCCCGACCTGCAGTGAATCCAGCCAACTGGTATTACTAATTGAAAAAATTATCTAGCCCTTTAAAAAATGCAGCCACTAGTTTTTCATAGGTTAAGGTAGTGTATTCCATGGCCTACCCATGTGCTGTGTATGAAGTGTTTATGTATATGCATATACTGCATATATGTGTATATAGGCAAGCACATAGTATATATACATGCATTTGAATGTATACCTTGAATGTATACACATAATGTCTATTGCACGCATGTAGGCTATATATGTAATATCTCCTGTGTGTATATACCCTGTCTGTGTATATGTGTGTGTCTGTATCTGTCTCCCACATATAGGTTTTCTGGAAGGCTTCACACTGACAGCATCACCCCTTGCTTTTTTTTCCAACCCTAGATTGGGAAGCTCGGATAGACAGCCATGGGAGGGTATTCTATGTTGATCATGTCAACCGAACCACCACGTGGCAGCGCCCCACGGCCGCGGCAACACCAGATGGGATCCACAGGTCTAGCTCCATCCAGCAAATGGAGCAGCTGAACCGGCGGTGAGCATTTGCACCTAAATTCCTTTCAGATCTGTGCTCTCCTTTTTCCACGCTGCCCCAGTAACTTCCTTTCTTCTCCAGGATACCTCACTGACTCTCTAAAGATTTGTCTTTCGTCCTTGTCTAAGTTCTTGTCCCTACAGCTGATCTCTTCCAGCCTGCTGGTGTGCCTAGTGTGGGTGTCTAGGTACCCAAACTTGCCCACAGGAGAAGTGCTGTTGAGTGAATGATGTTACAAAATGTTTCAAACAGCAAGAAGAAGCTTTTTGAAAACTTTTTTGAAATAACTACCAGAAGGGAAGGGAGTGTTCTTCTAAAAGATGGAGTAATTTTTGCTATTTAAGCCATCTCAACAAGTCAGCACCTAGTGCTGTGCTGCAGAGGTTTTGGAACTGACTGTTACTGAAATAGTTGCCATATCGGTGTGACATTTCTACTCAGGCTAATTAGGCCTGTTGAAAGGTCTGTCTCCTCTTCCAGGGAAAAGCCCTGCTCTAATAGGACTGTGCATATTTCTAGATGTAGACAGGTCTGCTTAGTGTTGCCCTGCAAATCTGTCAGTTCATTCTGAGCTGGCTGAGATATCTCTAAATGTGTCTTATACTTTCACTGTTTGACTAGTCCACACATAGATTTGTTTATCATTTTCTTCTCATGCTTGCTTTTCAGACTGAATTTAAGAGAGAAGAGAAAAACTAAACAATTTATCAAAAATCTTCCCCTTTTTTGACTCAGAAAAGGTGTTGTTTGTTGGTTTTTTTATAATTCCCTGCTTACGGTAATGATAGTTTCTGGAAAAGGACAAGCAAAACTGAAATTATATTTTAATTATAGCATGTAAAATGCTGCAAAAGTTTTATGGTCTTTTTTCTTCTGTGCTGAGATAAAGATCTGGAGTTGAGAGAAGGATGCAGAGTTTTAAAGTGCTCTTTTCAGAATATTTTGAATAGTTTGGGAGCTACTGTGCCCTGAATGGGGCACTTTGGGAGAACTGGGCCCTGAGTGACAACAACTGAGAAGGTAATATAACTCATGGAGAGCAAACCAGCCGTCTTAAAGTGATTGTTTTGCACATTAAGTTGACACCATCAACATGCTCTTGAAGAATTTACCCTTTTTTAACTAAAATTTGTTATTTTGATTAGCATTTCATAACATGTGTTATGTCTTGCAGAAGTGAGAGAACCTGCTCAGTATTTGTTTTCATTATAGCTTTGCTAATAAAGTCTCAACCTACCATGTTAATATTAAAAAAACAAAAAAAAAGCTAAAGAAAGTGAATGTTTAATGTAGATTCTCTCAGGGGATTTACAAGACTTCTCTGCCATTCAACTCTGGTCTTTGAGACTGGTGAGCCATGTCAAGGCTCAGACTATTTGGCTGCCACTGAAGCAAGTTATCTGCCATAGAAAGCTATTGTGGACATACATCAGATTTTTTAAAAAAATGTTTTTGAGGTTGAACTCATCTAAGAGCAGCACAGCCATGAGAGCAAGAAATGCTGGTGAGAGTGATTTGCCATTCTGTTAGTTAATGCAGGTTAAACCAGCTATCACAGCAGAAACTGAAGGGGAGACATTGCCTTTGTGACCTTATTCATTCATATTATACCATGTTTTCATGTAGGCAGCCTGTCTGTCTTGGTTATGACCTGATTATCACTGGTTTGTGTTGGCAATGAACAGTTAATAAGTCTGATATTCTTTGAATCTCTCTATTTTTAGTATTCATGCATCCAGTTACAAAGGGAGAAGCATGGAGGGTTTTCAGCAGTGGCATTTATCTCCTTACCCTAGTCCCTGTGGGGACTAAGCACTTTGCAGTTCATTAAACATGAACTGTCATGGCTTCTTGGAACTAAGGAAAAGAAACCTGGTGATTCTCTACTCTCTGCCAAGTGGCTCTGTTGGTTTGAGAAGTTGAATACAAAGGTCTCCTATTGTTACTAAGTTTGGAACACTTCCTAAGATTCCAGTAAAAAGGATTCATACTGAATCTTTGAGCGTTTGTCCCGTGGCAATTCATTTCTGTAATTTCAACCTGGATGTTACTTTTTTTTAAAAAAATTAGTGTTGTCTTAAATCTAATTTCAAATATTTCATGTCTCCACTTCTCAGGATTTTGAGGAAAGCCACTTTACCTAAATAATTATCAACACGCTGGATGATCAGGCTTTGTTTTAAGCAATTATTTTAAAATGCAGTTTTGTTTTATTTCAAACTTTATGATTAGAAATGTTTTTCAGCAAACACACCTGAGAAACATTTTAGGTGAGTCAACAGCAAACATAGACCTTACTGATGGAATTAGCAGCAGCCTGAACTTTTGCTTTAACCTCAAACAAAATTTGAACTCAAAATCAGCAGTTTGAAAAAACACGGTGGTTTTTCTTTTTAAACCAATTTAGTTACTTTTCGACTTCCTGGTTTCATTTGTGGAAGGGAATGGAAAGACAAAAATATTACAAGGAAGCTTGGTATTTCCAGCCCAGCCAAAACCACAAAGCTTTGGAAATTCAGCTTGAGAAAAAGCCCTGTAGCTGTGATTAAGCCTAGTTCTGCTTTCCTTCTGTGCTCCATGCTTCCCTTTAGCTGTACTAGCCACTTGAGGATACAGGAAATGCAAAACTGGAATCCAGGTGTCGGGCAAGCACCAAGGAGATACCGATACTTTTTGTTTTGAAGGTTCTGACTCATTTTCTGCAGCACTACCTGATTTGTTTACTTTTTGGTGAAGCATATAACTGCCCTTATTGTTCAAGCTCTGTTGAAAAGATACTTTGCAGCATACATATATTTAGATTTGTCTTTGCACTAGTTTTAAAAGGTAATAAATAGCATAAGAAATTATAACCATAATAGTTAAGACAGCCACAACATGGTATTTCTTAACCTCCATTTCTTTGACAAATCACTTTGAAAGAAGACTGAAATTTCCAGAGGCATTCCCATAACTTTTGCACTTTCAGTGTTTTCTCTAATTACTTTGGTATTTTCTGGTATTTATGTAAGGTGATTTTATAGTATTGAGACCCAAAAGAAATGCATAGCCTTTTGTTGGCATACAGCTAGTGTTAGTCTTTGAGGTTTGCCAGTAGGGATTTTCTACCATCTAATTAAATTGAAGGTATAAGGTTTTTCTATATGTGTGCTTATATCCCTTGATTATATGAACCTGGGGGGGTTGTGGTTTGTTTTTTTCCCTTTTTGTTGCATGTGGGTGTTGTAAAATTCCTCCAGTACTGGAATGGAAAGTTCATTCAACTCCCTGCAGTCAAGTGAATAAAACTGTAAAATGGAGGTCTAAAACAGACTGTTTAAACTGCAGTAAATTCATGCTGTTGCAAAACTCGCTATCAGAATTTTCTTATAAAGAAAGTATTTTCTTAAACTATCAAAATATACACTAATTGTAGCTTCAAATGACTTTGAGTACTATAGGGGGACACATAGAATTGTGAAAGTTTAGCATAAATCTATTAAAACTTTATTTTTCTTAATTATCTCCAGCCCTTTTGCCTAAGATTGGGTTGCAGTGAGCTACTGGAGATGATGTCTTTTTAGAGATCAAAAAGCCAAATCCTAACTGTTGTATTCAGTGATCCTGGGTTACTTTGAGGAACTAACTCATGACTAACTTCTAATCTGGAATAAAGTGTGCATTAACAAATAAAAAGAGAGAAAGTAAGTAAAATTTATAAGTCAGAACTTGAGCTGAGGAAAGAAAAAAGAGTAAGTCAGCAAAATGAAAGACTAACAATACTGGATCAGATTAAATTAAGACAGTAAGGTTTTCTGTAAGATCCTGTTTAGAATATATATGGAAATGCTATCCAGAAAGAGGATTAAAAATATTAGGGTGGAGTAAAAGCTAATTAAAATAATTAAAAGAGCCTGTTTTCTATCTTTAACAAGAATTTGTTTTCTGTAGTGTGAATTCAAAACGCTTCAGGCTGTTTCCACAGCCAGGGATATACTTTGTTCCTGATCTGTTAAAATATTTAGGATTGGGCTCAACCCTAAAACCATGATCAGTTTCATTGACAACTACTAATATGGCAATTAGTTCCATGACTAGTATGGCAATGACATTTGCAGGTTTTTATTCAGAATTTTCTTCTAAATTTAACCTTTGGGTATTCCTGGCTTTGCATCCTCTGTATCTATTTGTTAGTCACTGCAAAATGCCACATTTTCAGAGTAATGCTTGTCCCAAGTATGAACAGCTGCACCAGCTGAAGAAGAGTTGGGTGAGCTCTTATTCTGTTGTACGCTGAAGACAGAAGTATTAGAATCATTCAGAAACAGTGCTGATGGTTACAGTAGAAAGCACTAGAAAGCTCTTCTGTAACTAAAGTATGTTGTTCCTTTCTATGAATGTATCTAGATACCAAAATATCCAGCGAACAATCGCAACAGAGCGGGCTGAAGATGATGCTGTGGTAAACAACAGGGTGGAGAGAGTTCCCACTGGAGGAGGAAGTGACTCTGAGGCAGAGCCTTCCCAGCCAAGCTCAGGTATGGGGAAAAAAAGCTTTTGAGTGGCATGTTCAGTGCCCTTCAGTTCTGGGAAGATCTGCATTTCCAGTGGAGATTGGAACTTTATTGTCCCAGGTTGCAAAAATTAATTTTCAAAAAAGAGACTTAGGCTTGAGGCTACATTTTTTGGCCTGAAGCTACAGGTACTAAGCTAGATACAAAGGTCCTCAGACTTCTTTAACTTCTACTAAGACAGAAATAAGCTAGATACAAAGGTCCTCAGACTTTTTT
Organism: Acanthisitta chloris; assembly: GCF_000695815.1. NCBI lineage: Eukaryota > Metazoa > Chordata > Aves > Passeriformes > Acanthisittidae > Acanthisitta > Acanthisitta chloris. The sequence goes on along the minus strand of NW_008659745.1, from coordinate 68,652 downwards.
AACTTCTACTAAGACAGACAAAGCATTTCTACTTTAGTAAAGGGCTATTTGAAGTTAAAATGGAAAAAGCATCTGTTTTTTATTCACCTAGTAGCTGCAGAAACAGCGTTGTCTTATTTTTGTTGCAGTGTGATTTTTAGCTTGGGACATTGCAGTTTATTCTCTCTAGGACTGGCCTCTGCACTGCCACATTTGCCCATGTGATTGCACCTGCAGTGGCCCTGGCATCAAGTATACAGTACTTGTGTTTTTTAAAGCTGCAATTTTGTGATATGCTATGACCTGATCTAAGTGTGGGCTGTCACTGAAGGAGGCACAGCTGTCTTTTTGCTCATGACTAATTTATGTGACAGGACCCCATACTAGAGTGGAGAATTTATCTGCCTGAAAAATAGTGTGGTTTCTTGTCCTTGTCATTTACAGCCAGATTTGTTCTTTCATCTGGCTCATTAGATGATCAGACAATAATGAGTGTTGCTACAAAGCAGAAGAGGAGAATGTGTACCCAAAGCAGAGGAGAATATGTACCCTAGGCAGGATAGGATGGCAGGGAACTTTTCTACTCTTTTTGGTGGTAGTCATACTCATATTTTCTTAAAACATTGGGAAAATCATAGCCAAAATGTTTTTTTCAGGTGAGACACACCAGCAATCAAACTAGTGTCCACTATGCAACTTCAGGCCATGCAAAAGTAACTCTGTTTTGTTGAAGAACTTGTACCATCAAAATGATTAACCAGTTCTCTTCCTTTGTATCATTCTTACCCTTGTCTAACTTTACGTTCTGTATCACCTGCCACAAGTAAATCTGACTTCTTGTTATCCTTTTGCCATCCCTTCAAATAGCATTAGCAAAGGGAAAGAATTAGTGCAATATCTACTTGAATAATGTAAGCACATTTAACAAAAAAAGAAGCTGCAACATGATACATTTTCTACTTGTCTTTTAATTTAAGTGAAAAATGTCAGAAGGAATACAATTTAGGCACATTAATCGAGATTCTGTGCCAGTATAAATCAATTTAACTCCAACAGTGGATCCAGACTCCAGCTTTAAGTGAATAAAATAATATGGTCTGTCCAGGAGGAAGGAAAAAAAAAGGTGATAATTTATAAGAAAAAAAAAAAAGGAATCTATATTTATTCTGTTGATGACATCTGTATCCAATTTCCTTGGACTGCAACTAAAAGTCGGCTTTATTTGAAAATGCCAGAATACCCAAGCCATAATTCCATGGTAGGAAGCATTTTTCCAGTAGCTGCAGAAGGTCTACAGAATTACATTCTCAAATACTTCATTCTGCTCCTGTGCTTCATTAATTGTTATAGACTAAAAATAATCCAATTGCATCTGGTTTTGTTTTCTTTGGCATGCAAGTCCCCAAAACCACAGACTTGCCAAAAGTAATGCAATTACAAGTAAAGGGCAATGCTGGATTGGGAGATCAGACTTCTCTAAAATTAATATTGTGGGGAACCAGTATGGACCTGGGTGGCAGTACTGAACCAAGCCCTCACCGGTACAAAGTGCTGTGGTTGCATCATATTTAGAGACAACAGTAGACATGACACAGAGTTTCATAACCTACAGTTCAGAAAACCATCCAGCTCCTGCACTGCTATGGTAAACTGCAGCACTAACCATAAGGATCCATCAGTTTGCCAGGAGGCTTGTCTTGAGAACAGCAAGAAGGTAGGTCCATTGGGCAGATGGTGACTTTTTTATACCATCACTTTTGCAGCTGTTCATTAAAGGTTGATTAATAGACTGCGCTTGCCACTACATTAATAAGATTTTGATGTTGGGTTTTTTTGTCCAGAGATTAGGAGGGAAGGTTCCCTTTCTCCTGTGAATTCTCAAAAAATCACCTTGTTGCTGCAATCTCCAGCTGTGAAGTTCATCACCAATCCTGAGTTCTTCACTGTGCTGCATGCAAACTATGTGAGTAATTAAGATTTACTCTCTCACACTACTGATTTCTGAGTCCAAATGCTGTGCCCCAGGTGTTTGGGGAGAATGCACAGTGAATTTGAATTGTGTGATTTGGGGGCTCAGTTGTCCTTTCTGAATATAATGTCCCCCAGGTTGGGAACATTATAGGCAGGCTGCTCCAAGGAAACTCTTGATGGGATGCTGCCTCATGCAAGAAATTCCCTGAAATAGAGAAGCTCATTAACGTTATCCTCCCAGAATAAGAAGGAGCCCTTGGTTTCAGCTTGATTGATTCTGTTGTCTGTTGCTGCAGGGACTGAGGTTGTTGCCTTTTGAGACACGTTCCTGAGAAATCTTACTCAGATGCCACCAAGTCCCGGAGAAATAGAGGGAAAAAATTTACTAATGCAATTTGCATACCCAAGAAGCAGGCAGGCATAATGGGGTGAAAGAAATACTGATTTGGGACAGTGTAGCTATTCTATTATAAAACACAAATTAAAAAAAGTTACAAATTCAATAACTTTTTTTTTTTGTTAATGCTGTAAAACTACACATTTTCTTGCAAACCTGGTGTGGAGTGGAAAAAATACCAGGAGGAAGCAAATAGGGAAGTCCCACAAGGAGACAGTTCTAAAGTCCTGTGTCTTAAATGTAGATCAACTAGGCATCTACACATGACTTCTGAATATTTGGAAAGTCATCCATTTCTGGATAGCAATGGCCTTTCTTTTTGGAAAGAAAAGAAAGTAAAACACTTCAAGAGTTGCCTCAGCACAGGTTTTTAGCTAACTACAGACCTCAGGTTTTGGCTGTGGCACTTTGTGGATTGCAGCCAGCTGTCCATCTCCAAGCATCTGCCAGAGATTATTGCCCATGAAATCCTGCAGAGGAAGGGATATATTAGCTCATCTGACATTACCTGAACTAGGTTATGGAGTGCACATAATTTCTTCCATTGGCAGGGTGATACACAATGATTTATAGTTGGGAGCAATGTAATTTTCATTCATCATAGTTGTTTGAAAACTGAGCAACTGATTCCGTGGTTGTCTAAAGAACAGCTCACTAGAGACTAAATCCCAGTTTTATTTCTCACTGAAATAAAAAAAAAAAAAGCCAAAAGAGGCCTTCAGTTTGAGCTTATAAACTTGTCTCTAATATGAGAACCAGAATAACCTATTGAAACATCTGTCAAATGGTCATACAGATTCCACTTGTACAGAAATAATGGCCCACATAACTTTTGGCTTAACATGGGTCTAATATTTTAACCACAAGGCCCTATTAAAATTTCAAGCTATTAATTGTGCCCGTGAAGTCTGGATTGGAAAATATTATCCAGCAGTTAGAATTAAAAGGGAAAGGCTCTCATATTTCAGGTATTTTATTTCCATGGAGAGATAAACTACATTACACTCATTGTTTCCCAAATGCAGCTTAGAGATACTGAAGTCTGTCACTGATGATACATTAGATCAAAATACAACTTTTGTTATGGAGTAAGCTGGGATCTTAACAATTTGTGACCATGAAGCTTTCCTTGGGTTATAAGTAGGTCATATCTCCAGGGCAGAGATCCTATCTTTGTGATTTCATAACACTTACCAACCTTTGCCATAATTAGGGACCCTGTGCTGCAGAGAGTGTTCTCAGTGGTGCTGCCACAATAAATCCTTACATTATAAAGACAATGCTTGTAAGTGCCTAATTGCATTATAATGGTTAAAAAGCATTAAAAATACACAGAAAATGAGAATTCAGAGCTGTTGGGTCAGATTCTCTGAACAGATTCTCTGGACATATGCCAGGTCTGCACTGGGGCTCACTTCACTGGAGATATGAGTCCTCCAGTGATCCTTTATCACTTTAATGAGCAATTCAGTCCTTTGGGCTGACCAGCAGAACCAAGTCGTTTCTTTTCTCTCCAGGGATATGCTCAGGAGGATTGCGGTTTTTTGTGAAGTTTCCTGCTCTGTCTTGTGGAGCTTTGTCCCTGAAGTGAAAGATCCCAAGAGCAGCCTGTGGATGCACCTGTATTTAGTCACCACAAGTATTATCTTGTGGTGCTCTGTCTTTGAATACACTGTGGCAGCAAATATAGTTCACTTTGGCTGCTATTCTGCAATTAGATCAGCACTAACTCATTTGAGCTGCATCAGGACATGTTCCCCAAAGAGGTGTATTTAATGCCCATTGTGAGATACAACTTGCTGCCTGAGAGGTGACATTCATCTGACTCATGGAAATGTTTCCATCTGACATGCTTTGTAGTAATCATAGAAACAAATATTCAGTTCCAGGAAACAGTTCACATCTTCCAAAAATAGGCAATTGAAAGTGTCTGTTCCTGTACTGTGGCTATATAGTGACCCTAAATAAAGGTATCGAGCTTAGATGTAGAAATCCTCACTGCAGTCCTCTTAAGTTCATGAATCCTATCACACACATCTTGATTTCAATTCTAGCATAAATACATGTTCACAGCTGGCTTTATGTCTCTCTGGCAACATCCAGGCATACAAGCAGTGTATCTGTTGGCCAATAAAAGCAACAAAATGGGTACAACTATGTGCATCTTGAGTGTGTGATGTTTCAGCTGACCGTCTTTGTGAGGTGCATTAGAAAGGCAGTTCATGCACAAGATAACTGTGGGTAATATGTGGGATGTTTTACTTCCCATATTGTGTATCTTAATTTTTGGTGTTTGTGTAGTCGTTCAAATCAAAACAATTAGATGGAAATGTGGCTTGATTCTAACAGGATTTATTTCAGTTCTTTGGGCATATGTCCAATGAAATAACCAAACAGACATCAGAACTGGTTTTCTTCACTTCTGTTTTCTATCTAATAGAGTGCCTATCGAGTCTTCACTAACAGTACCTGCTTGAAGCATATGATTCTGAAGATTCGTAGAGATGCTCGGAATTTTGAGCGGTATCAGCACAACAGAGACCTGGTAAATTTTATCAACATGTTTGCTGATACCCGACTGGAGCTTCCTCGCGGCTGGGAGATAAAAACTGACCAGCAGGGCAAGGTAAGAGTGCCAACAAAGCTAATCACTTGTTTAACATAAGCACATCAGGTTGCTTGATTGTTAAAGGTTCTTTCCTTCTTGACTCAAAATTGGTGAAGGTTTGGTTTAAAAAACACAAGTAGCAGACTTATTTTAGAAGCCAAAAAAAAGCTTCAAGAACAAATGTTTCAAAAAATTTCTAGCTTTGTGTAGAATATTGCACCATAGCAAAGGCAGCATTGAACTGACACAAAGTTTGAGCCAGAGTAGATCTGTTGTGACTGCAAAATTTGACTTAGTGTCTCTACCTCCAATGAAGCTTTGCTGAGTGACTTTTGGAACCACTAGATAGGCTAAAGCAGCATTTCCCAGTAATTTCATTATCTTCTGTCTTGTTTGCTTCATGGCTGTTACATATGCTTTTGATCTACATAGTTTCAGGTATTTTCCCAGAGCTATTCCAGCTTCAACTATGAAAGTCCTGTCAATTGCAGATATCTTCCATGTATTGTACTTAACTAAGGTAGTTCTGACATACAATTGCCAGTGGCTTTCACACTGTGTTCCCACAATACCATCACAATGTTAGCAGTCTTATAAAAACACATTTTTCTTTTGTGTTTCAGTCTTTCTTCGTTGACCACAATAGCCGTGCTACCACTTTCATAGATCCCAGGATCCCACTGCAGAATGGTCGTCTCCCTAATCATCTGACTCACAGGCAACATCTTCAGCGACTTCGTAGCTACAGTGCTGGAGAGGTAACTGTGCTAGTATCAATTCAGGAGCTTTTGACAGGAGATTTCTGTATCATTAAAAGCACTTCTTATCTTTTAAAAGCATTGAAACAGATTCTCTTTGAATTTTTATCTTCCAAAGACAATATGGGATTTTTTTTCTTCCTGATGGGTTTATTTCAGAACTTGCTGGTAATGAAGTTTTATATTTTGATGGTTTTCAGAATAATAAGCAGGTCAAACTTAACTGAAGTGAAATGATGACAAAATAGATTTTAAGAGAAGAATCCATATTTGACATCCTGGTCTTGCTTTACTAAAGTCAAGTCATTCATTATTTTTATAGCCTGATACTTCAGCAGCCTCATTCCCCACTGGGACACTGTGCTGTGAAAAGATACACTCTGCAGCAGTAGTGTAGTAATGTATGTTGAGGTTTGCTTCCCTAGCTTTCAGGGACATTAAACATCTTTCCCATGTTTCATGGGGATATCTTTGATCACTGAGGGCTATGGACAGGATTGAAAGAAGCATAAATACTGTGATTCTATTGTGTATTTAAGTAGGAAAAAGTAACAGCAATCAGATTTCTTCATATAGCAAATCCATACAGTTGAAGATTTGTAAAGATTGATGCTGAATAGATAGAGATGAATTATGGTGAAAGGATCTTCCTGTTCCAGAAAAACATCCAGAGAAATGCCTGTGAAATTAACATCAAAATTTATTGCTGCAGAACCAGTCTGAACACCCCTCACTGCCAGCTAGGGGTGGGATCAGGAGCTGACTAGAGTGTGAGGTCAGTTCTTCAGGACCAGAGGCAAACCAGGCACGAGTAGCTTGGGTATTTTTTCTCCATCTTGGGTGAATATGGCAACATATTTTCTGAAGATGGAAGTGTATCAATGGATCTGTTTCAGTCATCTCTTCCCACCAGCTTAGCAACTTCCCTCTACCAACAGCCTGCAGTTTAGTGTTGCTATTGTGTTTGAATTACTGGCAGAAGTGTGATAGCCACCTGCTCGATGATTCATATTTGTGCCCATGCTTGCCTGGGGCTTGCTTACAAATTCACCACGTCATGGACAGAAACACCACTGAGCAACTCATATGACCTAGCCCAAAAACTACACTTGGTTTTGCAAGCACTAGCAAGGCTGGCAAGGAACAATTTGCAATAAACCCAAAACATCAAGTGCAGGGAAGTGAGTCAAAAGTATTGAATACTTTTGAGTAATGATTCTCTAGGGAAATTGTAAAGTGTTCATTGCAGCCACTGATTTGACACAATCAGCCAATGAGACAGGACTTTCTGTCTTGGGAGCCATCCATGTTGGCACCGTCACCCCACAGTCGTTGACACAATCAGCCAATGAGACAGGACCTTCTGTCTTGGGAGCCATCCATGCTGGCACCGTCACCCCACAGTCTTGGTGGCCCAGGTCCCACAGTGCTTCTGCACTCTTGTCATAGTCAGTAGCTTCCCCTTTGGAAGTGTCTGCTGCTCCACTGGAAGGGTTCCCATTGATTTCCAAGGACTTCGGATTGATACCTAAAAGCCCACAGTTTACAAGGAAAAGATTCAACCCTTTGCAACTCAGCCCACTTATTAAGAACCTCATGTTCCATGCCATTTCCTATAAGTGTATGTGGATGTTCTTTTGTCCTGTAAGTCATGTCTGGTAGAGTCACACTTGGGGCTTTGTCCTGGCCATTTGTCAGCTGTCTGCAGGCCTGCTGGTTTCTTTGCTGAGCAGATGGTGTGGCCTCTGGAATCTGTCACCAGGACAGTATGAAGGACCACAAAAGAAAATTACCATTTTGAACACTATGTACAGATGTCAAATGAGCCTGAAGGAGACCAAAACAGTGAAGCTTGTGGGTGCAAGAGAGGGTATAGAAAAGAGCCTGGGTAGTGAAATAAAGGACCTTTGCAAAGAGTTCTGTTGTCCACCTGTGGAGATTACTGATATTAAATGGTACTATATATAAATTTGACAAAAATGCTACAGGTTCTTTAGTAAGCATTTCTTTAAGGGTGTCAGTCTTTTACAGGAAAAAGGTGGTTGATGCTACTCATGGTTAGCTGATTTTTGAAAGAAATTTTCAGGTAGCTGTACTGGCCAGCAGTAACTAAAAGAGCAAACTTTTCTAAGTGATTCATTTCCTTCTACCACTGCCTTAAGCAGAACAGGTCAGAAGCATTTTCTATTCCTTTTAAGAGACTTTCCATCTGTAGTGGAAAACAATATATATGATTACAGGGTAGAGGTTTTAAAGACAGAAAGAAGAAAGAAGCAGGCATCCACAATGGAGAGGCAAGAGTTGCTGGCTGGCTGGAGTTGCTGGTTAGCAAGAAAAGCAGAGGAGGTACTGGAATATAACAGTATATACATCTCGTTACTGACCCCAACAGCAACAAGCAAGTAGACTGCAAGAATCAAAGCAGATTCAAACAGGCAAGAGACTCTCAAATCCAGCAGCGATATAAAACCCAGGAAAGGGTAAACTTGAAAGGCTCCTGTGATAGTTTGGACTCTCCACTCTGGTTGCAACATCCCAGTATCAATTTCAAAGCTGTTAAACCCTGCCATAAATCTGTCAGATTGCTCTGCACTAGAAGAGCCAGGTCACTAAATCATTAGAGGGGCTCTTTTTTTTTAATTAGAGAATAATGTGCTAATCAAAGTTAAATGATTCAATTAGAAAGTCAAAGTAGGCAAGGCAGTTGTGTTTGAACACTGAATTGGAGCAATGAATTGTGCTCTATTAGCTAAAAGGTTGGAAAGAGAAGTGTTAGCAAAATGAAAGTTAATTAGACAGCTGGGATTTTTCCTGTTGTGTTGCCAGAGAAAAATTGTTTAGAGGTGTAAACATGATCCAAACACAGCATTAGCATTGCCTAAGGATGGTGATGAAGAGAAGTACAGCACCACAGCATGTGCAGTTTATTGTATCAAGGTGAGTACAGAACTGGATTCTTACAATCTGTTTGAATTCATCTGTTAAACTAGAGCTAGGAAGAAGGGAGTGAAGGTTTCCTTTCAGAATTCTTTCTTCAGGAGAAATATGTCCAGGCATACTACTCAGCAGCACTGGAAAGCTAGTCAAAGAAAATTTAAAAAAATCAGGCGACATCAGCACTGGAAAGCTAGTCAAAGAAAATAAAAAAAAATCAGGCGACGAGCAAGGGGAAGATGCTGGGCAGAATGCAGTTCCCAAGTGATGAGCAAATACCAACTGGTGCTAATTTTTATGGGAGATGCATGTTTTACTGCTCTGTTATTCCTCGCTTTCCCCCTTTCTATCTTCTGGTCAGTAAATCTATGCTCAGCAACAAGGACATAGAATTTGTCTTTGTCAAGACTATCTTCTGGTCAGTAAATCTATGCTCAGCAACAAGGGCGTAGAATTTGTCTTTGTCAAGTATGAGTCAGAGCTCACCCTTAAAAACAGGCTCAGCCACCATCTGCACTCCCAGGCAAGTCTGTTCTACGAGGACCTGAGGAAGAGGCATCTGATCTCCAGAGCTCCCTGGAAGTGAAGAAACTGAGCACAACACAGTACCTTAGTACTGTCCCAGACATCCTCACTAGTACAACTGATCGCAGGCCAGTGTGCCATCCTGACTGTGCTGCACACAGGTAGCCTGAGAAGGGCTTCATGCTCACTGTGGCAGTGATCATAGGGCATCTCTTAAACCTAAGCTTCCTCCTTCTTCCACAGCATAGAGTGAATGCCATAAAGGCCACAGAGTGCTTGTGGGGTAGATGCCTGGGTCACAGGGCAAAAGCTATCTAAGCCTGAGCTAAGCTTCCAGTGTCAGTTGGCCTGTGGGGTGTGAGGAAACAAAGGCAAAAGATGAGTGCAAGTGAAATCATAACTGAGTGATGGAGCGAGACATTTGCCATGCACTTTCACAGCAGTTTTGTGTTTTCGATTGCAGTATGCTTTATTAGAAACATCAAGATTTTCATTGCTTAACCTGTGTATGGACATGCATCATGTGCATTGACTGGTATCTTGTTACATATAAACATTTTATGTTTTATGGGCTCCAGAAGGCAACTTGCCAGTCACATGCAGCTTCTCAGTTTTCATTTATATCCAGTTGGAAGACCTGGCATTTGGCTGTACCACTGAAAATGGGTTGGCACCATTTGCTTGGATGCAGAGCTAAGCATTTAAAATATTGGAGTAGGGGCAATTTCTTCCTGAAGTGGTTGCCAAGTACTACAATTTGTGCAGTGAAAAAGGAACTGCTATTAGTCCAGTAGTGCCAATTTGAATTCCTATCACATCTTGTCCTGATACAGGCTGTCCTCACAGGCGAAAAGTGTTATAACTGCAAGGGGAAATGTCTTCAAATGGAAAGAGGGTAGGTTTAGATTAGATATTAGGAAGAAATTCTTGACTGAAGACACGACACTGGCACAGGTTGCCCAGAGAAGTTGTGAATGTCCCATTCCTGGCAGTGTTCAAGGCCAGGTTGAATAGGGCTTTACCTGGTCTAGTGAAAAGTGTCCCTGCTGGTGGTAAGGGGGTTGGTACTGACTGATCTTTAAGGTCACTTCCAACCCAAACCATTCTATAATTCCTCTGTTGGATTCACTGTGACCGTATTCTGTAGGAACACATGAGAGACAGGTGGGTTTCCCTCAACTTGCACAAGTCCCCAAAGAGTAACCCATCAAGTAATGCCTTGCCAAAGACAGGCTGCCAGACCTCATTGTTTGGCTTCTAATTTTCTCATACCTGAGTGGTTTTCCACCTTTTAATGTATCTGCCTTTCTGACATGATTCCCTTCACTAGATAATGTGTTTAGAACAGTGGCTTTCTTTAAGTGCCTTTGTTAAGGGGCATGATGAATTGCCTTCTTACTACCCCTTTGATCAACTCTGTATTATGTTCTTTTTCAGTGCATACAGTTTGAATTCTGTTTCTGGTTGTACAAGTTAGGCAACCTGCTTTTTGGATGTCATAGCCTTTTTGTGTCCTGTGACATAGATAGATATACCTTCCTTATGTTATTTCCAGCATTAAACTTCCCTTCATCAGTGCTGAGTGAACATGTTGCAGTGTTGGAGGGGGGGTTCTCTTTGCAAATGAACATTTTTGTGAAAACCTTAAGGTAAATACAATTATGCTGGGACAAGAGACTGTATGATATTACAGAGATTTTATTTTCATTGAACTAGAGAACTCCATCACTGCAATACCTTTATTAGCGTGCATTTACTTCTGGATTCTGGTGCCTTCACTGCAACATCAGAGAGGTGTGATAGGTATGGATAATGGTGTACCTCCTCTCGGAAACTCAGGATTACTTGGCTTTTTAAAATTGACTGAAATATAAAGCTGGAATTTTCATGCATGCTTTCTGTCCTTCAATGACTCAGCATCAGGGACCATTCTGAAGGTCACAGAAGTAAAGATGAGAAACCTTTTAACTGACTGATGTGCTACCAATGGTCAGTTTTGATAATTCTTTTCCTTTCCTCTGATGTTGTAGGCTTCTGAAGTTTCTCGAAACAGAGGAGTTACTCTGTTGGCCAGACCAGGCAATAGTCTTGTAACAGCTATTCGAAACCAGCACCATCATGAGGCATTACCTCTGGGTAAGCCAAGTTTCTCTTTTCTTCTCAAAGCAGTGCTCACAAAGATGCTTTTTAGAACTTCTCATCAACCACATACACTGCTTTACGTTGCTCTGTGCCTCACTGGCAGTGTAGTCAGTGTGCCCCTGCAGAGTTGTGGTGACATGACTGGGCCCCCTTAATGGTGAATAAAGCCTCTGGTTTGTTTTTTCCTTTTTCAGCTTACAATGACAAGATTGTTGCATTTTTACGCCAACCTAACATTTTTGAGATGCTGCAGGAGCGTCAGCCCAGCTTGGCCAGAAACCATGCACTCAGGTACTGGTTTTTTTCCCCAAACTGCTGAAACCAAGTTCCAGGAAGGATTTCTTGTAGCGGGAAAAACCAAATTCTAGCAACTGTGATACAAAAGGTGAACTTGGGCCCCATATGGCGCTGTCACCATCAAAGAGTAGATGTGAATCAGCAGGATCAATGTGGTTACTATAGTTATTTTCCACAGACATCCAAGAAGTAAGAAAAACCAAAATAACTATGGGCAAATAATGATATATCCAATTTCTATTCTAAGTATTGCTGAATAGCAGAAACTCTGTCTTACCTACAATTATCACTTTGCTTTTCAGAAGATAGGGTTAAAATTGTGCTTGGATGAAGTCATCAACAAAACCCAATAAGTCCTGTAGAACCAGGATTTTACTTTGTGGTGGGATTTACACCCATACCATGGACATAGTTGCCCTAGATTTTATAAAGAAATTGGAACATTATGACTTGGATTGTACCCTTGTCTTTCTCGCTTGACATAATGGTGTCTTTTTTATTCTTCTGTCCATTCCTTGCCTATTGGGATTTTAAAAAACGAATGAAAACATTCCTTGCCTATTGGGATTTTAAAAAATTAATGAAAAACCAAAAAAATACCCAAAACCCCACAAAACAACAGCAAAAAATACCCCAAAAAACACCAAACCGAACAAAACAAAAGAAACCCCCACAACTAAACACCAGTACAATTTAAACTAATTTGAATTCCAAAGTTTGAATTAATTTTTTTTGGCCAAGAACTTAAGCTAGTGTTAATCAGGCTCAGCAATGCCAGGATGCACCAGCTAAGAGTTGGACCAAAAGTTTAGTTTGTACTGTGCAGTAAGAAGTGCAGCTGCAGGCTAAGAGTTGGACCAAAAGTTTAGTTTGTACTGTGCAATAAGAAGTGCAGGTGCATGACTGCTGAAGGAGGAGCAAAAGAAGGACCTTCAAGTTCCTGCAGTGCAGTTTCTTCTGGTAGCCTTACTGACTCATTGCTTACCCATGAGGGCCAGACAAAGAGTTCTTTGGGTGTAAGGATTAAACTTCCTTCCTGGAGGAATTAATACATTCAAATAAAATGAGAGAGGCAGGATGAAAAATGCTGTCAGTGTTCAAGACGTACATTTCTGTAACTGAGAATTTCTTATCTTCACCATCAAATTATTCCAGACTACCTTTTTTCCCTCAGCTGTAATTTGAATTCTCGTTTTTCAGAGAACAGATGATGCTTTTATCTCCTTTCGAGCAGAGAACAAAATTGACTGGTGATAGGGACTAGACAGCTTAGCCAGTGTGTAATGAGATTTGTAACAGGATATTGAGCCCTTTGCCTCCAGGTCATTGCTGATTATACCTTGGGTCAGGAGTGATCCCAAACTACTGTCTAATGCTTATACAGCAGATGTTAAGTTATACCTTGGGTCAGGAGTGATCCCAAGCTACTGTCCAATGCTTATACAGCAGATGTTAAACTAACTCCTGGGAGACAAATGTCCATCTTTAACAGAGTTTGATTCTGCAGTACATTACAGTCCCACTCATCAAGGTACTAAAGCACATCCTTGACTTCAGGTAGAATATTTTGACTTGTTACTAGAATGAATATATTTGGACAGTGTGATGGTTTAGAAACACATTGACAGGCTGGGATGTAGATGTGTATCTTCCATAATCCTAATCTTCTGATAGGATCCTATCCTATGTTTCCCACTCTGTATTAGCAAAATGTATGATTTTACACATCTAACACATTTTTACAATGTATAACCTCTGTGTGATCAATTTGGATCAAGTACATGTTAGTGTTATTTGCCAAATAGAACTGTCAGAGGTAAAGGAGGTGGTATTATGTGAAATTCTGTTAACAAAATGTGGTATGCTAGTTGTAGATTTAAACAAAAAATCTGCTGTCACTGACCAGAGCTATACGCATGAACTTGGAGGACTAAGAATCATTGTTTTCTAAAATATGAAATAAAGTCTCTTGATTTTGGATCAGTAAACTGAGTGATAGAATTATTTTTGCAGGTTTGTTAGTGAGATTAGAAAGCGAATCAGGCAGCTAAGAAGTTTGCTATTTTTGTAAGAAGAGGAACAAGAACTAGCAAAATACCAAGGAAAAATAACTATGTGTAGTTCACGCCGTGATAATGGCATGTTTTCTTCTGGTTTGGTTTTTTCCCTTCTCAATAACATCATTTATGTTTCAGGGAGAAGATCCATTACATTCGGACAGAGGGTACACATGGGCTTGAAAAGTTGTCCTGTGATGCGGATTTAGTAATTCTACTGAGGTAATCAATTTGATCAAGAGCACAATGTCATTACTTACAGTACCAGGGGAGCTATCTGGCTCTTTGTCAGCATAATTGAAAAGATTTTCTTAAATCTTCCATACTGGTAGCCATCCAAAATAATTCAGGCAGTGTATGTCTGTCAATTCATACTTCCTGGAAGGCAGCCTCCATCAGTGTATTGAACTCCATCCCCAGCCAGCTCAGTCAGTACAGATGTTACTATCAAGTAGCAGATAAAATAGAATCAGGTCAAAGTGTTTCCTTTTAATGGAAAAATTCTTGTTTCTTTTTCCTTTTTTAAAGAGGAGAAAAAAAAAGACGGACAAAATTCTTTTATTTCTCAGTACAACGATGTAATTTCTCATTAAATTATCAGTTTTACCATAGCAGTGCTGCCCACACATGCATGAAACCTCAAGGTGCAATGCAGTGAGCATTGCTTGGGTAATGTAGCTAAGGCTTCAGTTTTAATTGGAACCAGGGAGCTTGGTCTTTTGGTCCTGGCTAGGTCCAGCACAGATGAGGATTTATTTTATTGTCTTGGTCTTGCATGGAAAATGTTGCTTACCCTGGTGGTTTTGATATGTTTATATACCACTGCCTTATGCAAGAAGTTTCCAACTTATTCCCATCAATTTAATTCAAATGGCCAAAGCACTGAGCTATATGAAAATGTACTACCCAAGAAAAACAACCTGGGACACAGGTGTATCTTTATCTCTCACTGCTAATGTGTTGAAGATGTCCCTGTTTACTGCATAGCCTCACATCTTTGCTCTCTGTCAGTAGACTGTCAGTAGACATTAGCACAAAATGTCTGTAAAATTCCTTTTGTTCTTCGTAACTGGTGACCATATTTGGCTGTATTTGGGAAACCTGTGGATTTTTTTAATCCATGAGTTCAGAGGTGCACCCAAACTTAGGACACAGCAGACTTGCACCATACTGCATGTTTACATTCCTTCATGAATGTGAACCAAATCTCTCCCTATTACTTTTTCCATGCAGCCTTTTTGAAGAGGATATTATGTCCTACATACCACTGCAGGGTGCCTTCCATCCTGGTTACAGTTTCTCTCCTCGCTGCTCACCCTGTTCATCACCCCAAAATTCTCCAGGTAAGGAAATGGGGAAATTAAGACAAATCTTGCCTTTGTGGTCTTTCTCCTAATAAATTGAAAGGAGCAGATTCAGAGCCAGCATCAGCTGTCAGCCTTCTAATTCCAGTGCCTACTCCGAATCTGATCCCAGCTGCTTTTTCCTGGATCATTTGCTGGTGCTCTTATGTGTCTGTTGAAATGTTAGTGGTAGCAAAAACACAGAGATCAGAAATTGCCCATATGGAAGAAGGTATTTTCCTGCTTTTTATATAGTTGGAAAGGATAAGGATGAGAGAATGGTGCACTCCAAGCATAACTCACTGACATGGAAGTACATTTATATTATGTGACAGGAGCAAAGAGCAACTTCCAAAGGTGTATTGCAGTATTTCCAGTACCCCTGTAAAGTTTAGTCTCCTCCGCTCAGTGTTCCAAAAACTTGTCTTCTTCCCAAGGCTATTTTAAGACCTGAGGGGATCATCCTCATCATCTAGTCTGACCTCCTGTGTTGAGCCCATTAACTGGGGTTTGACGGGAAACATATTTTCCAGAAACATATGCTGTCTGAGAAGGTTATTTCCAGCTATGCTATGTCTCTGTAGTTATTGTTTGTGATATAGAAATTTGAGGAGCTAATGTCTGCCTTTTGCCAAGATATACAGCCCCCACCACAGTCTCACTGCATGGCTGTGTCCAGTGGCCATTTTGAAAGAATTGACAGAATTGTGATCTGAAGAAATCCATTTTTGGCTCAGCTTTTTGAACATTAATTTAAATTATCTGATTTCAAACAAAATTAATGGACAAGAGAAATTCAAGTCTTGGAGGTGACTGTGGAAAATTGGAAGTTTTTTTGATATGGAAGAGTTAAATGCTGAAACCCTGTCTATAGGAGGACAGTGTTCTGTCAGAATGTCTGATTTCCATTAATGAGTTTTGATACCATCATTAAAACAGTTCCATTCCTCTACATCAGGACATGTCATAAACAACAAACAGGACAACAATCTAAGTATTTGTCACAAATGTGACTTAGGAGACTGTTAAAAGAACTGCACTGTTCCCTACCTGTTCTTGAGAAAACACAAGAAAGCAAATACTTATTTCTGGCAACATACTGTCTGCTTGCTCATTTCTGTCACTGGTTAGAGAGCCCATGAGAACTGTCATATGTCCTAGGGGGAAAAAAAGTCTAATAGAAGAAAAGAAATGTCACAAGAGATTCACTGTGCACTGTGTGTAAATATACCTTTCTGTTTCACCAGCAGAGACAGTTAGTAATGTCCCTCCCACCTGGCAACCACAATACTTTGGGCTCCCTCTAAATATGATGGGGGTTTTTTGCCTTCCTTTAAGAAAAGAAATGTCACAAGAGATTCACTTTGCACTGTGTGTAAATATACCTTTTTGTTTCACCAGAAGAGACAGTTAGTAATGTCCCTCCCTCCTGGCAACCACAATACTTGGGGCTCCCTCTAAATATGATGGGTGTTTTTTGCCTTCCTTTGGAGCATTTGCTGCCAGATTTGTCATAAAAGGGCTTGTTTTAATTGTCTCTGTAATGAGATAGGCAAATGGGATTTCATGGATCCATTCTTTGACCCTTTATGGCATGGCGCTTGTTTATACAAAAGGAATAATCAGCTACTTTGAGAATACAGCCTTCAAAACAAAGCAGGTCCCAAATTGGTAAAAATCTGCTGTATGTGTGAATCATAATAGGGAAATGTTGCATTCCTTGCTGACAGAAATCCTGCTGATGCCACAAAGGGGTTTTGTGTTGATAGCTGGAAGTGTTTAATATACAGTCAGATTAACACAGGGAAACCCGATTCCCAGCTTGGCTAGGGTGCTAGGCTCCAGTGAATAGCATTGCTCTGAGTTCCAGAGGTTTAATCCTGCCAAGTAAGGAGATCTTCTATACAATGCAGAGGAGAGAGATTGCTTAAAAGTACAAGAGGGAAATAAAACCGTAATGCCACTGACCATGAGTGGCAGTTATGCATAGCAGTCTTTCTCATGCCTTTCTGATCCTTGAGTTTCCGTTCAAATCAATCACAGTTAAAGACTGAGGTAACACAAGGGCACACACAAGATCAACTTAACTGTTATTTTATTGAAGAAGATACAGCCCCTGGAAGTCGTTGCAATCACATAATTATAGGAACTTAAAACTCCACTGATGGCAGGCAGAACAAAACTAATACTGAGTGTAAACCTGTAAAAATTTCCTAACACATTTATTAGCCAGTTCTGTCTGGAGACATAAGCTGCATGATTTGGAAAATTGTAAAGCCCCATGCACCTTAGGATGCTGTTCGTTTTTCCCCTCAGGACTGCAGCGAGCAAGTGCAAGAGCACCTTCTCCATACAGGAGGGACTTTGAAGCCAAGCTGCGCAATTTCTATCGAAAACTCGAAGCCAAAGGGTATGGGCAAGGTCCAGGTAAAATTAAGTAAGTATTATGACAAATTACTCAAATAGTCTAACACGTCAAAGCTTTGTCTTATATCATTAACCATGAAGACACTGATAGGGAGTGGAAAACACACTGGAGAATGCATTTTGTACATGAACCATCAGGGCAAGAGAACATCTTAACATGTTGTGCAAAAGATGACCTTCAAGAGGCTTTTGTATGAAGTTTTATTTCATATAGGTTCATACTCTCTTACACTTGGATTTGCTACATATTTAAGAGATATGTAGGTATTCCTACCTAAAATTTACTAGTAGGAGAATGATCCATTCAGGCAAACATCTACCAGATATTAACAACAGCTACATCATTGTGATGATGGAATGACTCCAAATTCTTTGCATCTACATACCAGTATAACTTAGGAACAGCATATGACCCTACAGAAGTTAGCCTGTACATGCAGGCATAATTTTCCATAGTTCTTTGTGTTGTTAGCCCTCCTGGATTTGAACTAGAGAGATTTCTGCCACTCTTCATGTATTTTGGGGATCTATGTCATTTGGTTGTGGCATTTGCTTTCCAAGTGTCTTGTTAATTGGCTCTTGAGTCTGTACCTACTTGTGCTCAATCTAGTTATCCAACTTTGCCAAAGGACTGTGTGTTTTTAAGGTATTTCCTGGGCATCTGGTTGAATTTATGAGTCAGGTTGCTTCCTACCAAATGACATCTGTTGTGGAAAAGAAGAAGTCAAGAAGAAGCCAAGCAATTTATTCCAGGCAAATGTCATCATCAAAATAATCTTACAGAGCTGAGTAGTTCTAGCTGGTGGCTACCCCTTTTTTTTGTGTCCTGCTAAGTGGGTCCAAGGCAGACATGAAATGTAATTTAGAAGGTCTGTCTTAAAATGTCCATGGACATATGAACAAGAAGGATTTCTTGCACAGATGGTGTTTAAAAGTGCTATTCATTAAGCTGTTTTAGAGGTTGGTAGGGGAGTGAGAGATGTATTCTGTAAACAAAGGCTGATACTCCCTTTGCTTCCCCTGCTACAGAAGCAATAATTTCATGGACATTCACTGGATTAAATCCAGGAAGTGTTTCAGGCCAGTTCCAGAAAGCTGTGATCTCATACACACAGAAAACTCACAGCTCCCTCTACCATATGAATTTGTACATAGAGGTTGTTGCAGAGAGTCTTAGCTGTAGAGCAACACTGTGAACCTTATCACAGCACTTTGAAGAATTTCACCTTTGAGGCACACAGAAAAGCCTAATGAAACAACTCACTGAAAACCCATAATGGTCAAGTAGCATGTGCAATTTTAGTAAGTTCTCTGAGAACAAATGTCTCTCTCTTTAGCAGCATTTGTTTACCTTCAGCCTTACAAGCTCACACAAGACTCAACCATTAAATCTTTATTTCTCCCTCCCTTTGCAGGTTAATAATACGACGTGACCACTTGTTGGAAGGCACCTTCAACCAGGTTATGGCGTATTCACGCAAGGAGCTCCAGCGGAACAAACTCTACGTCACATTTGTTGGCGAAGAAGGGTAGGAAACCACAAAATGCTATCTGCTTTGAAGTAGCTGTTATGGTGCAAAACACCAAGTTGATTAAGACTGAGCCTCTCTTGTTATGTAATGTTGCTTTGGTTTTGGTTTACCTCTAAGTGATTCATCTTAATCAACCCAAACATTTGTTAAAAATAACAGAAACATTAATGCTTCATTTTCCTATAACACCTTCCATCTAGATGTCTCAAACTGACAATTGAAATGGTTAAATGTCATCTTTTTGCCATAGGTATTTTGATTTGTTGGAAAGAAAAGCTCAACTACAGGCCAATGTTTGCACTCTGAATCAGCCTCAGGACTATAATTAGGGCCCAGACCTTTATCCACTTTGTTACTCTAACACTTCACAATGGATCTGGCTTTGCTTAAAAAATTTTGCTTTGCATGCCATCTAATGATCATTGGCTATCCATATGTGGATTTCTTGTATCTGGCTGAAGTGAAAAACACGAATGCTCTTTAGTCCTTATAGTTTAATTCACTCAGTTGGAAGCTGAAAGCAGTAGAAATCTCTTTGCTTTCTACCAGTCTTACAAATCCAGGAGCCATTCTTTATGATTGAAGCCAGCCCCTGACCTTTTGTTTCCAAATGCAGGCAGAACCTTGCAAAGCCACCCTGACTCACCTCAAGAGCTATGTTGTAATTGAGGCTTAATCCACACACTTTTATAATGGAAAGACCATTGTGCATATTTCCAGTGTTCCATATAACAAAGGCATGAAATTGTATTTCAGTAGCTTTGCATGTCAAGTTTCTTTTTTTCCAAAACCACATAGATAGGATTTCAGTTCCAAAGGTACCAGAACAGAATGGATCTTGGGCAGCTCTCATCATGTCCATCAACTGCTGACACTATCATCTCTGAGGTGGCATGTCATGTGAAGGGCTTCTGCAAAGCTAAGCTTGTCTGGGAACATGTTAGGTCCAGTGGAAAACAAAAGTCACCAGTCTCAAAGAGTCACTCATTGACATCAGTATCTGGGGTTTTTTTCACTCTTACTTTTTATACTCCATGGATTCACTATTATTTAACAGAGGTCTTCTTGCACAGCTGTTTTTGCCTCTGGCTTGTAAGTAAAGTATAACCATGTATCACACCTCAGTTTGTGTTTTTGTAATAGTATTCTGGTATGCTAAAACTGGCCAAAGTCATGTTTTTCCTCCCCATATCTAATAACTTCTATGTGTGTGGCATGTTATCCTCAGGAGAAATTACAAACCAATTTGATTTGCAAATTCATTCATTCTTGACTGATTCATTTACATCTGAAGATATATTCCTTCAGGCTTTCTGCTGCTTAATGCTAATATACATTCTGCTGGAGGGACTCCAAAACACCAGTTCCCTACTGAAAAAGAGGCGTTGATGCCGTATGGCCACATGATGCTGTATGGGCACAACTTCCCACATGTTTCAAAGCTAAAAGGACATTGAAAATGAACTGTGAAGGCTTTATGATGAGTTAATGTGTTGCCCAGAAATGAAATACCTGGTCTTCCCTTAGAGGTTTTTGCATATAGAAAGTGTTACTTGTAGTTCATTAGTCCAGCCATCATCAGGCTTAGCCCAGTATTTTAATGTCCATTGAACCAGATCTGTTCCATGGCCAACACTAGTGGGTCATGTGGACTTATTACCATCCTCTTTTGCTGTTGTGGCTTTAGTCTCACCATATGATCCTAGAGCTAAAGCTCCTCAAAGGGAGAAGGACTGAATCTCCAGATGTAAAATAGAGGAGGATGGGCCTGCCTGCCCTTTATCATCTTTCCAGTTGCACAAATAAATCATTCAACCCCTTGCACTTATGCTTCCATAACTTCAAACATAGTACAGAGCATTCTGATCCAGCTGCAGAGCTTTCCACTTACTTCACATTTTTTAAGTAGAAGGAATAGTGTCCACCTCAGAAAATCTTTTGGTATGCATGATATACAGCTACAAATCATTTGCTTATATCTCTACATGTAGGTTAAAATAAATTGAAAAAGCTACCTACCATTATTAGAGAATGATCTGTTTTTAATAAATCCATCACAGCTGGCCTTAATGCATTCATTACACTTTTTTGGTCTTGTTTTGCTTTGTTTTTTCAAGTCGAGGTAATGGGAAACAGCTTGATTTAAAAGTTGAGTTTAAAAAATGAAAGGAAAAAAGGTGACTCTCTACAGAGCAGATTCATGCAACAGCAAAGCACAGCTGAAGGTGTACCCCATAAAAGTATCACACAAAAGTAGAAAAGCTTGGATGCAGTAACTGAGGAATCGTTGTTGTATCTTAAGAGACACGATTCTGTTGAGATGTGGTCTTGTTCAACATACACCTTTAGGTTATAACTATAGCTGAGAAAGCATCCTTGGGACTAGATTTGGTTATATCTCGGTGTAGGAGAGTAAAAGCAATTTCTGTTTCAGTCCAGGCTGTCTGGTCTGTGAATCCAGGTGTTAATAGGCAGTTCAAACCCATTCACTAAAATGCTAGCCCTCTGCTAGCAAGCAGAGGCAAAGCTGAGCTTTGCTCTGATTTGCTAAGCCTTTGGAACAAAGGAAAATAAACTACGTAAGGGATGTGTCCCAGTTATGATTCCTCCCAGATCAGCCTGGATATTGGTGAAGTTTCAGCATCACAACTTGTTCAGGACTCAAAACCAAGTTTTGAGAGGAGAGATACACCCTGTTAGAAACACTTGACTGCACAAGCCACTGTGTTAAGGTAGCAGCCAATGCAGGTAAACCTAGGAAATTGATTCAAATGGTAAGGAACCTCATTTTGTCTCTTCCACTTTTTCCTTTCCAGGTTGGACTACAGTGGCCCCTCCCGAGAATTCTTCTTCCTTCTGTCTCAGGAGCTCTTCAATCCCTATTATGGGCTGTTTGAGTATTCAGCCAATGACACTTACACTGTACAGATCAGCCCCATGTCTGCCTTTGTTGAAAATCACCTGGAATGGTAAGAAGATTTTATGCAGAGTTGAACAATCATTTCAGAGCAATACAAAAATGGAAAAGTAAAACCAAAGCTGCCAGTTTAGACTAGACTAAATAGAAGTACTGCTTCTGCTGGGAAGAAATGTGAAGTAGGTTGTGGAAAGGAAGAGAGGGAGTAAGTATAAATACAAAAGCAGGCTCTGAAAAAGGAGTTGTGATGAGGTACTACTATTCAAATGTCCTGCTTGCATTACTTGGGACTTGATATTGGTATACCTCTGTGAGAATGTGAAAAGGAAAGGAGAAGAGCTCTGCTTAATACAGACCTAATCTCCTTGGTCCCTTTCTAAGAAGAGCAAGTGTGGTCTTTGTTTGTGTTTGAAAGCTATACAGTGTTCTCTAAGAGCCACACTGCTGCTCTGTACATACCATAGGCCTTAAAAAAGGCCCAGTGAAATCAGTTTCTGTTTTCTCCCCTGACAGAGTATCCCTGCTTGTGTGGGGCAGGGCCAGCATAGTGAGCAGGTCCTTTACCTTACCAAGTAGGTGTGCATACAAATTGCTGATCTTGGTTTCTTTATAAAAAATTCTGAAAGCATATTGTTGAGCTCTTCATTTTTTTATATTGCTGCCTCCAGATCTGTCTGTCTTTGGGAGCTATTTTCATTTTGATAGCTTCAGATGTGGTTCAGCATGGCTGTGACCCCTGGGCATCATTTGATCCCTTGTGGGATTTCATTTTGTCAAAGAAGTACTGCCACATGGGTTAGTTCCTATGATGTTTTTCTTTGTCAATCTAACTGGCTCCACTCAGAGATCCTTTTTTAAAATGGAAGGCAGTTCAGGCCCCTTTTAAGTTGCAAGTAGTGCATGTCCCTCTATTTCTGTAAACAGATCCTCCTTTGCTTGGCTTACAGCAGGCAGGAGATCAAGAACAGTTGTACCATCACCTCTACTGAGGTTGCAGGGGAAAAAAGAACTGTGCTTGGGACTAGCATGGTCTCTGAATAGTTGGGATTTTTTTTGTATTATCACTTCCAGCAGTGGAGCATTACACTAACAATGATCCTTGCATTCAAGTCTTTCTCTTCTGACATGAGCAGGAAAGAGAGCAGCTTAGTTCTTACAGTTTGTCCATTGCACACACTTTCCCACTGCACTCCTGTTCATTCAACATTATGCCGTGCCTCCCTAGTTTTCCAGAAGAAATATAGTCTGTCCTTTGTTCATATTAACAGACAGCAAACTTTTGATATAGGAGTCTGCTCTTTGTGGAGAGGTATTTTGATTTCAAGGCAGAGGACCACTTAGGCAGGTGCAAACCCAAGGTCATTCTGCCCACACTGTGAGCAAACTGGATGCAGGCCTCTGTCTCCAGAATTGGTGTTGCCAAGTTATCTCAGCAATGGTTGAAATAGGCCCTTACTCTTATGTGTTATAAACACTGTTGTTGTCAAGACTTGCTGCAAAAAGTATGTATGTTGTTTGATCCCTTCATTTCGTCCTTCTGTGCATGGAGAGATTTCAGCACGAGAGGCAGATTTTTAAAGGTATCCTGGGCATACAGAACAGCAGAAGGGCACCTAATACAATTTTCTGTAGCAGCTAGTATTTAGCTCAGAAATCAGCAGCAGTTAGACAATCCAGCTTCTTGCATGGAGAATGTTGTTTGGCCTTTGGGCCATTCTTGGTTGTTTTTTTTAGGAAAGATAAATTAAGTCTCTTGGACTGCAGAAGGAAATGAAGGCTATGAATGAAGAGGTTTGTACGTAAGTTTTGTAAGTAGGGCAAGATTGCAGGACCCAAGGGAAAGATAAGGAATCCAGTCAGTTCTTGGAAATACTTCTTGAACCTGTTATGGAAATAGTTGGCTGAGACCAGCAGCTTATAGTTAGCCTGATAGGTTTCATGATTGGCTTGTAGATATCTAGACATTCTAAATGTTTTTATGCTGGCTGTGTGACTGATAGCAGCCATTCACATGTGACCCGAGAACCCCAGCTAAGATAGGATTTGGACCAAGCTTTCTGAAGCACAAAAACTGCAATTCTCCTATAAAGCCTTCATAGGCTAATTTCTCAGAGGGCCCTGTACTAACTTGCTTTCATTGTTTGTTCATGAGGAATGGGGGTTTCTGACAGTCTCAGTCTTTCTCCAAATCCGTTCTCATCAAAGTCAGTGCTAAAACTTCTGTTTCTCAGATATACTTGTTAATATGATTCCAACAGAGCCTCCATCCTCTAACATGCAAGAGATAAAGATTATTTTCCTGTTCCCAAATCTCCTATGAAGCATCAAATCTCTATGCAGCATCAGTTAACATAGATGGATGAATCAGTTTGAGAGTCCCAGCGTTACAGATTATTAATATTCATAGTCTTTTCAATGCTTGAAGTTTGATGTCAGTCATGAAAACCACACAACCACAATTGGTTTAGATTTGCAGATTTCTTCAACTGCATGCTTTTTGGTGCTGTGGGGCTTATCACTTATGTGAAATCTACCCTTGACATGTTTTTCTGTATAGTAATTCTGCAAGGCATGGCTATATTAATAAACAGGGCTAGCAAGAAAATTCCCTAAAAATTGTTTTACATTTTCTCTTTCCTAAGCAACAGTGGTGAGTTTGAGCTGAATACAACAAAATGCAAAGATGGGAAACTTTGTTCGTACTGGCAGAATTGAGAAATACACTGCTCTTTTCCCCCAGCCTAAAAAGTTACAGTTCTTCCCTTTTAATGGCTTATTTCATGCTTTGCTCTTTGTACAAGTACCATTCTGAGTTCAAAATGAGCACATCAAAGTGCAGAGAAGTTGTATGTATGCCAAGTTAAGAAAGAGACATAATGACTGGAAAATATTTCTCATTTATGGAGAAACTGAGATTTAACACCTTTCCTGCAAGCTTCCATTGAGTAAGACTTTTTCCTTCAGTTAACATATGTATGTGCTGAACACACGCGATATAAGATACCACACATTTTCAAAGTTAAAAAAGATATTTTGAATCCCTCTGTATCTAAAAGGACACTGTCGTAACTCTCTAGACCTAAGAAGTTTGATGATACACATTTTTATCTGCATGCTACAGGATGTACTTGAAGCTTATAGCCAGAAGAGTTGCTTTTAATCCATGCCAGTAATAAGCCATTCTGTCTGGTCTAGGTAACATGTCTAGCTCTTTGCCTGGATATTTGAAAGTATCTTCTAAAATATTTTTGAAATACACCCTGGCTTGAGGTAGTTTGCCCTTCTCCAAATAAATGGGCAAAATGTGGTGGCAGCTGCTATGTATTATTTCAGTGAAAAGCATATGGTTTTGCTCAGAAGTAACATTCTTGTCTTTGCACTTGGTCAGGTGTTTTGAGCAACAGAAATTGGGTGAGTCACTGAAGAATTCTTCTCAAGTTCTGTTTAATATGCTGGGAGATGGAGTAGTGGGGAATATTAAATGTCATGTGACCGAGGACACTTGTTCTGTTCAGCCTGAAGACAAGACTGAGGGGAGACCTCATAGCAGTCTACAACTTCATTGCAAAGGAAAGCAAAGGGGCAGGCACTGATCTCTTCTCTCTGGTGGCTAGTGACAGGACCCAAGAGAATGGCATGAAGCTATGTGAGGAGACGTTTAGTTTAGATACTAGGAAAAGGTTCTTCACCCAGAGGGTGATTGGGCACTGGAACAGCTCCCCAGGGAAGTGGTTACAGGACCAAACCTGACAGTTCAAGAAACATTTGGACAACACTCTGAGGCACATGGTGCGATTCTTGGGGCTGTCCTGTTGGACTGGACTTGATGATCCTAATGGATCCCTTCCAATTCTGATTTGATTGACTAAGGTTGTAGTTCTCTTTTTCACCAAAAGGCAGGAAATAATAAAAGATTGGATGGGTAAATCAAACCTGAGGAAATATGTTTCTAAATCTTGGGAATAAAATGTCTAGTTCCAGAGTTTGCGTAGTCTCGATTCTTCGTGTGGGCCAATGTTTACTCTCCCTGTCTTCTTCATGGTGCATTTTCAAAAGGTCTAGAAAGTCACTGGCAGCTTTTCATTGCACCTCATTCATTCTGTATTGTAACAAAATTACTTGCCTAATCAGTTTGATACACTGTGGTTTTCCTCTGGCCTGTATTTTG